>NW_009193443.1:0-17685 GCF_000690835.1 Fulmarus glacialis | reverse complement strand
CTGCTTTCTAAAAGAAAGAGGAATCTCATAGCAAACTGAGCATACCATTTAATGAGAACTGAAAAATCTGAACTTCCACCTGGTCTGCCTAGCTACAGAAATAAGAGTTAATGACACTAATCTTTGCACCATGATTCAATATTTTCAGGTACTTAAGGTTCATTGGCATTTCAGGCAAAGTTCTGTGATCTATGATCTATGACATGGTAATGCTATATTAAAAAAAGGATAATTAGGCCTTTTAGGAGATGGTACAAGAAAGAACAATGGAAAGAACTGTACAGTGGATTACTGTATTTATAATAAAAAGATTCTCCTGGATTGGCACAGGTGTAACAAAGGATTGAACTCACTCAATCATACTTATTACTTTGTTTCTGCCAAATTAATTTTAATCTATAAGATCAAGGGGATTTCTTGTCAGTAACTTATTTATGGCTTAATGCCTTCCTGTGTTTTAACTTAATAGGTTACAAATGGATCCTGTTGAGTTTCATAGTTAGGGTTCACAGCTCCAGAAAGGACATTTGCTCAGAAAACTACATTCTTCTTCAACATTCTTCTCTTGGCTGCCTCAGTATTTGTCTCACTGGCACACCTATATAACTGTTTTCCAAGAACAGATTGATTAACATCACATTGGTCTTATCAGTCTCATTACCCATTAGTATTGAAAGCCAATGGCAAATAACAATAATGCAAACCCACTGAAGAGTGTTTTGAAATTTCAGAGACAAGTAGAAAGTGCATTTTGTTGGAAATAGACATACAGACTCTGTCTGCACAGAAAGCAGAGAGAATCCAAGTACTTACCGGAAACAAAAAGGAAAGAAAAAGAAAAAAAAGACACTTGGAAGTACTTGATATATCGTTAAGCATTGCATATGGCTTTGCAGGTTCAGTGCCTAGAAGATGAATGAGCAGAAACACATACCAGGGATTAGCCAAATAATCCAGTCTGCCTAGAGAAAGAAAAGTGACTGTATTGATCTTGGACATAATAAAAGCTTGATTTTCCTTAGATGTTTGGAAAATTGGACTGATGATACTGTCTGTTCTCACTAATGAAAGCAGAATCACATGTTAATATACTGTTCTCATTAGAGCCAATAACTTTATGTAATTTCCATTTATGCTTTGAAATAACAGTTGAATGAAGAAGGATAAATTTTAGTCTTGTGAAATTTTAGACTTAAATGTCTCAGTTAAGGAAAGTACTTATATCCATGTGTCTCTGAGATGTATGCAATAGTAGCCTCATTTACTTTTGTTTTTCTAGACCCTGAAAGAATCTATTTTGATCTCCTGACCCAGCCCATTGAAAAGGATTTCCCCTGTTACATGGAGTTTCAGTTTGCCTTATGAGCAAGTATGTGCATCTATTTGCTACAAAAAGTATTTATTTCGACAAACAGATTTGTCTTTTAAGGCTCCTATTCTTTCGATCCTTTTGCAGTCTCATGGCATGGCATATCATAGGCACCATGTCATTCATCCCAGTTTATCACTCATTATGTATAGGTGCTTTTTCTTTTATTTCAGAACTAACTTGGACTTTCTCATATAAACTACTGATAGTGTATTACTGTCACGTATGTACAGTTCTTCTCACCCAGCTCAGACACGCAGATGTCTGAATCTGGCCTAGTAATTTAGTAAATAAAGAGAAACAATTTCTCTATAGTTTGATGCATCTGATGTATTTTAGGCCAGATAGGTGAGATCAATCAGCCCCTAAAAGCACAAACCTGACTATCTTAAATGTAGATACTTAGACTGTAGACAGTTCAGCTAAGCAAGCTAAAATTTTCCCATGATTCTTAGTCACATATTCAACCCAGTATACTTGGCTTAAATCTAAAACTGGGAAAGAGATAACTAGATAAAAGACCAAGCTCTACTATCTTGAAAGAACCAGTCCATTCTCTGTTATTCATTATTATAGCACATAATTTAATGATTCTATAATCAGTTGTTTAGCTGTCTCTCTCACTGAAGTATTTCCTTTTGTACTTTTCCTATAAACAGTAATAACATTTAAAATTGTTATTGTTCACAAATATGCACACATGTTAATGACCCATCAAATGCAGTGAGAATATCAGATTGTTAACTGTTGCCTGAATTCTATGGGGTCTGCCAAGACATTGAAAACTATTAATATGCAAGAAAGGAAAGCTAAAATAATCACATTCATACAATAGGAAAAAAGAAAGAAAGAAACTCACAGGAACTGTTAATTAGACACGGGCAAAAACTGAAAAGCCCATGTGCAAGAACAATACAAATTTGTTAGTGTGAAAAATTCATTAATTCCAAGGAATTATTTTCTTCCTGTGTGTGTCTTTAAAGAGAACTCTGCCACAAAGTCTTCTCTTTCTGAAATAAAGTTTTTCTGGGTAGTTAGATAACCCTGACAGTGTAGAATGATACACTTTTATGCCAAACACACATAAACACTAGCTTGAAGATAACTGTGAAATAATCCCATTCATCTCCACGGAGTGCTAAATGTGAGGCCTAATTAGCTAAATCTGCTCACCATTTTACTGCAGATCACCCTCCTTTAAATATATGACTAAAGCTATCCATTTTGATTAAATGGCATTGTTAAGCTTAGAGTCAGAGGAGCTACTGAAGCCATAAAACCAAAAAAGCATGCAGGGTGCAGAAACTTTTGTTATCATCTTGGCCTTCAAATCTACTTCTTTTTTTGTGAACTTAAAATTTTTACTTAGTTAATTGTTGTTATTGTTGCTTTTTCCATGCCGAGACATTCATTCATTAAAGAAACTATATCAAACTATGAACTACTTACTTAATAAATAATCTCAAAGTTTTTTCAGACACCCAGTCTGACGGTTTAAACTGATGGTGACTCTCCACTGTTACATTTTTCAATTTATTTACCACAGTTAAGAAGTCGCTAATATATGGGTTTATTCAAAATGCTACTTATATAAACAGCATGGAAAGAAAACTGTGGAGTGAAAATGAAGGACAGACTCAGAACGTTCCTGAGAAGAAAAAAACAAGGCAAGCTTAAGTTTAAATCCTGAGGCAACAAACGACATATGTTCACCACATGAGCAAGAGACATGATTATGGTGGGTGTGAAAGCTATTCTGTATCCTAATATAGACTTTGTACACTTCCTTTGAGCATCTGCTAACATTTTAAATTTTGAAGTGGAAGTTTTAGAGATACTGACCAGGTGGCAGCAATATCTCAAAAGCTGTGAAGTGGAGATGAATTAACAGGGAGATGGAAGTTGGAGTAACAAGAGATCTGAGACACCTATGTGTTCATTACTCTCATGGGCAGTAAGTGTCTGGATCAAAAAAATTAGAAGTAGCCTTCATGACCTTATTCAGTATGATTTTCAGTGTGCTAATGATTATGGCAATGGATAGTTAGCATGACACCTCAAAGACAGAAAGCCAGGATGGAGAAAAATGATACTGTAGTTCTGTGCAGGACCGTGTCAGTCAGTCTGTCTAAGCGGCAGAAAAAAACCTGCTACATCCATGAACATGGATCCTCTTGGATATGTTCTACTTCAAATCTGAATAACACCTCTGGTAGCCAGGGATTGAAGGTATTCTGCTCTTGAAATCTAGATCTACACCTGTCACGGCCAGTCCAACTCTTGTTTACCACAGTTTTCCCAGATATAAAATAGGGCTAATGCTACTGATCTAATTCAGAAGTCTTATAAAATTATTAACAGGGTTAAACATTGAATTTTTTATGTGTGGGTTTTTAGTTAATAGAAAGTGTATCAGTTAAATAGCTACCTGAACTGTAAATCTGAACAATCCCTTATTTGAACATACTCAAATAGTTACACAATCCAAACCCCATTTATTTTTGTGTAAATTTGATTCAATATCTAACATTACCGAACACCAGAGCATAATAAGGTTATATATATTGTGGGTAAGAGAAAATAAAATATGTTTTAAAAAGAGAATTTGAAGAGCTGAATTAATTGGATAGTGGTAAAACTTCTAGTTTTCAAAACCTATTTTATGGAAAATATTTTTATACAGAGATAAATTAAATATTTCTAGTAAGTGTTACCAAGCAAGGACACTTCTGACTGGAGGTCCTCATTACTTTAGTGATGCAGTTCTCATCAACATTACCATGAATATGTTTCCTAAAGTAATAAGAATGTTTTAAGAGAATAGTAAATCAAAATATTTTGAAGCTACATTTTTTGATGAGGACATTGCTGAATATTTCCTATATCAGTCACAGCACAGTTCTTCTCTTAGTAGCATTGCCTCTGGTTTCACCGAAGTAGAATCTGATGCTGATCAAATCGATTACAGAATGCAACATATTAGTAAAGCTGGTTTCAGTCATCCCTCCCTTCCGTTTGCCTTTAATTTACATAATAACCTTTCAACTCAGGTAATAGTGAAGTGCTCTGAGAGGCAGAATGAGTGTATATTTATGCAATATTTAATCCGTGATTGTCCACTTTGATTTGGATGAAACACAAACCCAGCTCCTGCCGTTCTCACTGTTACCCATTTCCTGAAAACAATATTGTTCTCGTGATTGTAGAGTGGGTTTACTGGCTAGCAATTTATTCACATTCATAAATCCCTTCCCAGAGATGTGTTTTTGTTAAGCCTTTTTTTTGAGATGGAAGGGAGGTGGGGATGGGGGTAGTCAGACAACCATCATTACACCTTTCAAAATACAGAACATTTTATTTTTCTACTGTGAAAACAACTGCATTCACTATTAGCTAGAATTAGCCCTATGGTTTCTACTTTGGCAAAGTTGCGTGACTTACTTAAGCTGCATTACTATTATCAAAACTATGTATCAGCTAAGACTGTCCTGTTGCACAAGCTATCTGTATTAAAAGTCAGCTATGAAATGGTATAGCCAAAGATCTTCAAGCATCTTGTATCACAAGTCAACTATGAAGTGGTATAGCCAAAGATCTTCAAGGATCTTTAAAAATTATGTATATGATGTGTTCCTTGAAGCCATGGGTAGAACAGGAGAACAGTAGAACACTTTGTTTACCAACAAAAAGGTATGCTACTTTAGGAAACAATTGAGGTTTAATGGCAATATTGAGTATACTGAAACACTAAAATATTGTTGGCTGTTTAGAGAGTTTCTGGTGAACTTAAGAGATAAAATAGGAACCCTGTGCTCTAGGGATTCAATTCTAAGTGTCTGTTTAGTCAAGGTAGAGAAGAAAGGAGCTATGATACTTTAAATAATTATCTAATATGGTCTCTTAGCAGTAAATTTTTGGCAAGCACATAGAAGCAGGTGTTCAAAAAGGGTTTTAACAAAACAGTTGAATTTTTAGTCACATCTGTTTTACTGTGATAACTATGCTGCATCTATTACAGGTAAGCAATCTGCATATTAAGACTATCTTTTAGCACTTTTCAGCTTTTCTCTGGAGTTGTGCAGAGAAGCAGAAGAGATCATGGTGGGGGAACACACAAAGCTTTTTAGCAAACATGCAGCAGTGAACAGCTGTAGGCTTACAGCCTGGATCTTGCTGCCTTTGCACACCTGGCCCCACAATTAGCAGAAGAAGCTAATGCCCAAATACTTGCCCACAGCTGCGGTTCTTTTCACAGCCTAAACCCTAGACTCTCAAAATCACAAGATTGACTTGAATTTTTTTCAGATAACTAGTGTGTTTTGGATTTCTTTTGGTTTCCATTTTGGGAGTCTCTAGGGACAGGTTTTTTTAGTCAAAACCAGTAAAGACAGTAGTGTAGGATCTTGAAGGTAAAACTAAATGTCTTTGCTATATGAAAGGCTTCTTTTTAAACCTTAGGTTATATAGGCTCAATTTGGTCAGAAATGCAAGAAATTAAGAGCCATCAATGACAGTGGGCAGAGGGTACGTAAATGTCTTTTTGGATTTGGGCCCTACCTTCTATCTATCCCAGCTTCCCAGCTGAAAATGTAGATTACCAAACATTGTGAGAAAAAATAATAAATATGTTAAGCATTCGTATACTACCAGAAAAAATATCTCAATACCTAAGATAACAGAACTATGGGTGATAAAATTTACTGACTGAAATTCTTGTGTATTCATGTGACTCAGGAAGCATGGGCCCTTAAAAAAAAGAAAAATCTACATCATATCCCAAGATTCATGAAAAACTAGTAATAGTAGGCAACACAGGAACAGCAACACACAGCTCATCACTTCTGTTGAAGAAGTATTGGATTAATTTATAGTAGTAACTCCAGCGTAAGCAGATCTGGAAATACTCAGCACATTCCATTCTCTCTCTTATTAAAAAAAAAAAAAAAAAGAGATATTAAATTTCCAGCAATTGATCACAGAAAATACCAGTCTGGTAGAGTTACCTTTGTACTTTGTAAGTGTGCATAATATTACAGTGTCACCATGGTTATGGAAATATTTTTTTGCATGGTTCATTTTAAATACACGAATAACATGCAGAGAAAAAGCCACAGCACAAAGGAGATTCAGTAATGGAATGCAAAAAGAAGACTGAGTGATACCAAAGATGCAAGCATAATAACATGCAAGATCCGATTACCAACAGCTGGCCTGCATCCGGGCTGGGTTTGTGAAGGAGGTGTGAATGATACAGCCAATACTTTATCACACAGCATTATTTATGAAAGTCACTAAAACTGTAACTTCACATTAGGAAGTATTTGACATAAAAATCTAAAGAGAATTGCCTGGGTTTATATACATAGTTTAGAGATCACGCACAAAACTCTTGTATTACAAATGGGGTCTTTCAAATGGAGGTCACATCTATGCTAGAGCTTTCAGGTATGTTTTAAGGAAAGAAGATTACAGCAAGTGTATCCACATGTAATAGTTTCAAATTGTGTTCTGTCATTCTGACCTTCTTCTGAATTTAGGTGGCAATAACACAACTGCTGCACTTTGTTGTGTGGTTTCTCCAAAATAGAAAAAGAACTTGCAACTAACAAGCTGTGCACATTTGTTGTGCTTCAATTGCCCCCTAATGTATTGATAACAATAATTCAAGCAAGAAGCACCTGTGGTCTTTGTAGGTTTCTTCTGTTAGCAAGAGCTTCTGCAGTTCATTTGTTTTCCAGTAAGTTGAAGAAATGATCAAAAATGAAAAAGGCTGACCATGGCACTATGTAACGATCTTTCACAAGGACAAGAAATTACTCATGAAAATCTTTTCATAGAATACAAAAGGCAGGATCTACACGTTAATTTCCTTTTCTTTTTTTTTTTTCCCAAAATGGTATTGCTTTTCTTCTTCTGAAGTTACGATCGTTCCTAATAATCTAAGGAAAGTATTGCAACAGCTTTTCCCTTTCCGATGAGCTGTTGCTACTATGAATGTACTATTGTTTTATTTATGGTCTACATATGAAACTTGTTTTATTTATGGTCTGCATACGAAATTGAGCTAGCCTATTTCAATCAGTGCAATATTACAGTTTTCAGGAATAAGTTCTGGCTGTTTGCAAACCCTAATAAGAAGGTGGAAGAGTATATAAGGAATAAGTAGCAGATTGAAGACTCTTACATTTCTTATTCTGGATACTGGGTTCAGAAATTTCATCATTTCTCTCCATTGGTCATGCCCATTGTGAGCTATCCTTTGGATCATAGAATCATGCTGGTTGGAACGGATCTCTATGGGCAGCTGGTTACAACCACATGCTCAAAACAGGTCCAATAAAAGCAGGTTGCTCAGGGCCATGTCCAGGCAAGTTTTGAATGGCTCCATGACCTCTCTGGCAACCTCTTCCAATGCTTTACCACCCTCATGGAGAAAGATTTTTCTCTGTTGTCTCCCTCCACATGTAATAACCTCCATCTCCCTGATCATTTTGGTGAGCTTGCTCCAGTATGCCCATGTCTTTCTTGCACAGGGAGCCCAGAACAGGACACTATCCCAGATGGGATCTCACAATAGATGTCAAGTAGAGAGGAAGGATCACTTCCCGGGACCTCCTGGCAGCACTCCTGCTAATACAGCCCAGGAGGCAGTTGGTCTTTTTTGCAGTGAGGGCAGACTGCTGAATCACGTTCAAATTCTTGTGCAGCAGGACCCTCAGATCCTTTTCTGTAAAACTGCTTTCCATCCAGTTGGCTCCCAGTTGCACGACATTATTCCTTACTAGATGCAGACTTTGCATTTGTCTTTATTAAATGTTATGGTGTCTCTGCTAGGCCATTTCTCCAGTCTGTCAAGATTTCTCTGAATAACATCCCTATACTTCACAGCACTGATCTCTCCTTACAGTTTGTCAGAGATAATGAACTTGCTGGTTCCACTCTATGCTGTCATCCAGGTCATTAATAAAAGTGTTAAACATTATTGCCCCAGCAGCCATCACTGAAGGACACCTCCTGTAACCAGACACTGGTTGGACTTTGTACCACAGATTACAACCCTCTGAGCCCGATGCTCCAGCCAATTTTCCAACCAACTTATTGTCAACTTATCAGTCCATATCTTCCTAATTTACCTGTAACAATATTATGTCAAACAGTGTCAAAGTCCTTGCTAAAGTCAAGGTACACAACAGTCACTGCTCTTTCTTTAGCCTTGCAACCAGTCATCTCATCAGGCAAGACAATCAGGTTAGTGAGGCATAATTTGCCCTCTTTGGTAAATTGATGCTGGCTGTTCCAAATCAACTTCTCGTACTTCATGTGGCTGGAAAAGACTTTGAGGAGTTCTCAGTAACTAGGGTGAGATTGTCCAGCCTGTAGTTCCCTGGATTCTCCTTTTCACCCTTCCTGTGACATCCATGCTGCAAGCATTCACTTCATGAGTATATGACTGCAGATGAGGACCTTCAGTAGAAACCTCACTGTGGATGAACAACAACCATGTCCCAAACAACCTTATATTCAGAGTAAGAGTTTATGTCTCATGCAACATGAAGTTCAGTTACTGCTTGGAAAGGACACAGAAGACACTAGCAGAACTTAAACTCTACAGTCTTGGACAAAGAGGGAAAAAAAATTGTTACTTCTGATCAAATTGCAGGCTTTAGATAGACTAAAATGTTCACAAAATGTGCAGAAGAGCAGGGTTCCAATCCCTAAACAGTCACATGAAGACTTCAGTTGATGAGAACATCGATTTTAACGTGTTGCTTAAAAACAGTGAGAATACAGACGTTTGTTATTACTTCTTTACAAAGCTATAATGGGCTTATAATGCAGCATGTCCTCAGCTTCTGGACCTCATGTCTTCCATGAATTATATCCATACACTTCACAATTTTTGAGGGTAGTGTTCACAATGCTTTTTTAAAAGCTAATTGTTAGTAGGATTAAATATTAAAAAGAGCTGTTCATTTTTTTTCTTCTTTCCAGTAAATTTAGATTGAATACAGGCAAGTTGCAGATAAAATCAAACATTTAATTTGAAATACATGCTTTGTTAACATCCTACAATATGTAGCTGAGAATGTTTAATATTTGTATGTTATCCAAATCTAACATGTCATAATCATCTCCAGTATTCTTGTATGACCCCAGCTGAGCTGCTGTCATGTAAGAATTAGTACTTTACCTCTAGGTTTTCCAATTTATTCCTCATGTTTATCTCTCATATTGTTTTCAAAAATATTTTGGGTATATCCAAGGGTACATTACATGTTGCAAAGACGTGTACTCCCTTCTTGGTGTGCTCACTGATTTCTTAATAGTACTAATGGAAGTTAAGTGCATGCACATCACTCAGACAGCAGTCCCTGATGAGAGAATGAAATGGCTGGGTAGAATAGGTTTCACTGTCGATATCACAGTTGTCATTTGAAAAAACAGAAAACTGGATGAAGGGAGAAATATTATCATTTCTTTATTTACTTCGCACCTATCTTCACTACCCATGGGAATTATCCTACAGTTTAAGCACTGTCTGGCAACACAGATTATGCATACATACTTTAAAGATGCACTTTGATCTAATAATTTTAACAGAATTCAAATAGACACTACATTGTCTCAGTGATAAAAATTTTGGCCAACATTGATAAAAATTAATTACTTTTGTATGTGCGGTCCAAAAAATTTTCAAGAGGGCTGAGAAGCACTGTTGCCTTTTTCACCAGATTTCCCCTATGGTTTTGAACAAGTCATTTAAGGATAGATCTATGCTGCAGCATCCAGTGTTCATGCAGCTGGCCCCTTTGCAGAACATACTTTGAAAAAGGGGCTCCATTAAAGATGCATAATCCTGAACCTTCTCATGAATTTTGAAGCTCAAGAGCTTTCTGTTTTCAAAACATGGAAAGATGCAATAGTACCAAATGGGATAATCAGAGCACCCAAGACTGCTAGCTTCAAATTTCAAGGAATCTAAACCCACCTTTCCAGGAAAATGCTCTACCAATAGATGGTCTTGTGAGAGGGTTCCATCATTCCTCGCAACTATTAATTTTTAATAAGGCTAACTAATTAGTCTGTTGGCTTTTCCATAAGCTTGTAGCAAAAACTTTAGGCTTTTTGCCTGAGGCAGTACAACCTCAAGTTTCATTCTCTTCCCCGAGGAATTCTATGGTATGATGCAGTAGAGATTACTGCAGCAGTGTCTTGAACATAGAAAGTCCATCTCTTGGAAGAAAGTCTTATATCCAAATGTTTAGAATCATTTTAACAGTCTTTCTTGTCCTTGGAGAAGATATTCGAGCACAGGCATTTTCCCTACTCATATCCTGAGTATCTCAGAGCTGTTGAGGCTGAAACTCTATGGAGCATGCCCCAAACTGGAAAGCTGTATGTCTACTCACTTTAGACTCCCTTTGAGGTTAAACAGCAGCTAATAGGTACATTGGAGACTAAATTGTCTTCAGATTCCTACATACATCTCATTGTGGATGGTGGATTGCAGCAATCAGTGTATCTGCCTACACTTACACAACTTTTATTGATTTTGGCCAAGTGCGGACTTGTATTTACCTATCACATAATGGGGATCCAGTTAGTAGTGTCCATACAGATTTGTAGGGGGGTTCTAGAGCTGAGTCAGTACGCACTCTCAAGAAGTTTTCTTCCTTTTTGGCTTACTTTGAACTTCGGCCATGACACAAGCCACTATGAAGCAATGTGACAATCAAGAAATTTTGAGTTGAGTAGGAGCTGGAGCTCTAAAGTGACATCACAGTGTAGCCATTGTTCTTGTGTTTGCTTCAACTGCCCTTAATGCAGAATAAATTAAATGATTAAAAACAATACAGCAATGTGTCAGTGGGGGAGCAGACTAAAAGCCACACAGATAGTTCAGATAGACGGGGGTAACTTAAGTGTTGTGACAATATCCTTCCTTACTTGGATATGAAAGAATTCCCTTGACAGAAGAGAACTTGCTAGAAGAAAAAACCCAGAGAAAAGCAGTTCCTGCCTTGTCAGTCCCTTGTATACAAAAGAACTGTGAAGGAATGGAGACACTATCTTGGTAGCAGGAAGAAACAGGAGAAAAATCATGGTTTGCCCATGATTACTGTAGACAAACCAACAGAATAATGAAGAAGAAACTGAGATTATTTTGCCTACCTTGAAACTTTAGAAGATAGCTGATTTAATAGCTGTTTTGCCCTCTCTTCTTGGATCCAATGTTAGAGCTGGACATAGACAATCAGATTTATGGCCTGGTTATGTTCCATGATGTTTGAATTCTGGAATCGTGCCTTTGTGCCATTGGCAGCTAGCATTAACAACACATCAAAGGCTATAAATGGTTCTTTGCAAATCCCCCTGTCTCTCCCATTCCCTGAAATACACTTTATCTGTACTATGCACCTTCAGGATCTGGGCTATTATCTTCAAAGGAAAAAAAAGGTATATTATATAAAAAAGTAGTAAGAAAAAATTTAATATATTTCTTAAGGTTTGCGGAAGGAACACCAGATGTGCACTGAATCACAGGTCTCCATTTAGGATCTTAGTGATCTTTAGAAATACTCTTTTCAACTAATATATTGACAACCTTCCTACAAAATCTGCATAGAAGTCTTACAGCCTGTAAAATATGCAGAAAACATGATGTTGCTATGATTCCCATGGTTTTCCGTAAGACATACTTGAGAAGTGGAAGATGTTCCCAAAGGAAATATTTAACAGCCATGGTATAGCCACAGGTATATCACAATGAATTGCTAGAATACTTAAAATGTGATTCTACTTTACAGACCAAAGTTGTAAAGTGGGGGGTTCTACCTTTATTAGCTTACACTGACTGTGTCTTTTAATGAGTTCGGTTTACAAGAGACATTTTTCTTAATTGCCAGTCCTACTCATTAGTCTGTGGATACCTGAAAATATCCTTCTTACCATCTAGAAGCCAAATGATGCTTTCAGTTTTACCTGTTTAGTCTCATTTTCTTCACTTTATGCCCTCAATTATACATAGATAAATCTTCTGATAATGATCAGAGGTGGAGTCCCGTATCCCTGGTATAAATGTCAGCATTTCCATTTTACAAGAAGTCCTGTCTACATACTCCCAGATTATACCTCAGCTGTACACAAATATGACATTGATTTAATTGATTTTTGCTTTGTTATTTAACTGAATAAGGAAAGCTAAAGAAAGCATTTCATGAACACACTTGTCATAAGTCAGTAGGCAACTAATTTCCATATATTCCCAGAGATTTACAGTGGTTTAACTAGACCAACACACTTGAGTTAAAATCTATCCTCTACATGACTAAAATACTGTGGCTAAGATCCCTTCCAAAATAGGAATATATTCCCGTTTTAGTTTGTTATGCGAGAGAACTTTTATATATCTACTTATTTGATCTCCATAACTGTGGAAACTAGATTACCAATAGCACATTTACCCTCTTTGAAGTTGGGAAATACTGTGATTGCTATTTCAGTAATGGAAAGCTAAGAGAGAGGTAGATTAAGAGCTAGCCCCGTAAAGGGATTTTGGTGTGTGGCCACCAGGATGGAACTCAAAGCTCCAACTAAACCTTCTGTGCCGTGCCTGGAGGAAATTATCCATTCAAGAAAAGGATTCATAGCAGTCAGCATGCTGAACCAGGGATATGCTTAAACTGGAGAACAGGAAATGATGGAGAGAGCACATCATTTGACTCTCACACCTCTTTTTGACATTGATATATCAGCTCTGTAGACTGCAACAGAGTATGGAAGTAGATGATCTAGCTCTGTACTGAAAGTATCTCAGCACGAAAAATAAGCCAACGCTTAGCTTCCTTTACTGATAATACAGTGCTTAATCTGAATAATCTAGGTCTTTCTAAACTTTACATTAGGGTATATATTTTAGGCTGGAATTTGAAGTCCTGAACCTTTCCCTTGAAGTAAAAAACTAAGCTGCTTCCCTGGGAGAAGAGAAGCCACTTTCCTTTTTCTTTAAAACATGGCCAGTGGTAAAGCTGTATTTCATTAGAGAGTTTAAACTCAGGGCATTCCTCAGCACTGGAACATTCAATCTGATTTTTTCTGTCTCCTAGATGTATCCCCTCACCATAAGCTTAGAGGGCAAGCATTCTGCATTAAAATACAGAAACAACCCTAGAAAAAGCAACTGGAAACCAGGAGTCCTATTTTCACGGGAGAAGCTGTAATCACTAGACTAGAGAGTAATATTCTCTCTCCCTCTCCCTTTAGCTCCCCACATATCTGTAATTTTTGCTTCATAGTAGCACCATGTCAACACGCTGGGTAGAGTTTTGAGGCCTCATTACTGAACTGCATCCTTTCCTACATCTGGCAATGTGTTCTTTCTGTGCTGCATATATAGAGAGGGGGAAGCTGGTTTTTAGTGTTTTGCAGCCACGGAGCTTGAAGGAAAATCCTGGCATATATTCCTCATCTCTCCCTCTAGATTTGTGGTAAAGTACTTGGGATAAGAAAACATGAGAATTTCTCACAAAAAAAAAAAAAATTTATAACAGCTACCTGTATCCAGCTTCCTATATTTGTGATAAACAATATCCATACACATATATATATATAAAAAAAAAGTGTGTTTAAACATATGTATGATAACTATATAATATATGTAGTGTTCTTCTGTGTCACAGAAACTTGGCTTTCAAGAACATGGGTCACAAAGTAAATATTTACTCCCTTTAAACACCCGGTACACACTTATTGATCAACCACAGCAATACAATGAGAGCAACTGGGCATAACTCTTTTTTTACATCTTTCAGGAAGGCACTAAAGTCTTATGGATACATAAAGCCTCACTTGCAGGCTTAAGAAAAAGTACCATTTATAGAATCCGTAATTCCATTCTTCATAATTCCTAACAGTTTTATGAACGGTTGAGATGAATGCATGTCATTCAGACTTGTAAGTATTAAATTAGATCTGTATTTACATACGTTTATATATGTGCATTTGTGTGCTGAAAATATTTCTGTATTGCAGCTTTTTAGAAAACATCTATATTTTGTTCCTAACTTTGACTGATTCTTTTAAAATTGCACTAGGCAAAAGACATAGTCATAATGTCTTTTATGTATAAGCAAGTACACATGAAAGTGTACAGGGACGACTGCACATTCTTTTTTTTTTCCTATGGTTAGAGATTTGAAGTTCCCTTGTAAGATAGATACAATCCATTCTATTGGCTACAAATGTAGGAATGAAAGCAATTACATTTTAAAGTCAAAGACAATTTACAAAAATACATGTCTGAATTATCTTACATAGCATAGTGTATATTATGAATTCATTATTCTGTGTTATTACAACACAACTCTTTCTTGTGGGGATATGGACATGGTTACTGTTGGTACATCTGTAAAACTATTTGCACAGAGAAAGCTTAGCTGATGGATAACACAAATGTGTTTACAGTTTGCTGTTTCCTAATGTTAGAGGATTTTTCATCTAGCCATACACAAATGAAAGTAAACTAATGTCTTGATATTTCTTTTTTGCTTAATGCACTTAGCTATAATTCAAGTTCTGCTCTCTACTCTAATGAGGAGGTTTTGATTGACAAGGGGCTTTCTACTGAAGAATGGTGGTACCTGGGCTCCCAAAACTGTTGCCTTTCTCAAAGACAGATGGTAAATCTGTCAGCAGTAGCATTCTGCACAACAGCAGCCCAGATGCTTTTATGCTTTCTTTGTGAAGCCTCTCCACCCCTCAAGAGCACCAACAGGCTATTTGCCAGAGAAAGGTCCCTGAGGCAATTAGCTGCCTCTGAATTTAACTCCAGCTGTCTGGGAAGTCAAATGAAGGCAGCTTGTTTGGTCATACACCATTTAATGTGAAGAGTCTGCTTCTTTATAATTAAAGCAACCTTCTGTATATCAGTCCAGCTGTGTTCTAAAAAAAACCCTATGTGACCTTCGTTGTTCACAATAGAAACGTTCGGTTTACGGTACCTTTATTTTTTATTTAATAAAAACTATAGTCCTAACAATTATTATTTTGTAACTTTTCTGTATGTATATTTTTGCCATCCATAGGACCTCACAGCCACAGTATTTGCGAGTCATTTAGTGCAAACTAAAGGACAAAGAACACTGTGAAACCTTTTTCACAGTATTCTTCACTTCACAGCTGAAGGCTTTGTACTTCAGCTTTACTGGATCCCTGGATCCATCTCTAGTATGATTGGGACACATTGCGAAATTGATTAAAAAATGGAAATTGATGCTAGCAATTAGAAATTACATAAAGATTGCATTTTTGATAGACAGAGTGTCAAACCTAATTCTCAGACATACAGTTGAAGTAGAAGCTAGATCACAGTCCTTTATATGCTACCAGTACAGAATTATGCACCATCTTAAAGAAAGCAAAGGAATGTTTCTTTCAATGGTTGCGGCATTGGGTTTATGTGGCAAGGTTTTGGTAGCAGAGGGGTTGCAGGGGTGGCTTCTGTGAGAAAACAACAGGAGCTGCCCCATGTCAGACAGAGCCAGTTCCAGCCAGCTCCAAGAGGGGCCTGCTGCTGGCCAAAGCTGGACCAATCAGTGATGTTGGTAGCGCCTCTGTAGTAACGTATTTAAGAAGGGGTAAAAAATGCTGCAAAACAGCAGCTGGGAGAGAGGAGTGAGAAAATGTGAGAGAAACAACCCTGCAGACATCAAGGTCAGTGAAGAGGAGGGGGAGGAGATGCTCCAGGCATCGGAGCAGAGATTCCCCTGCAGCCCATGGTGAAGACCATGGTGACACTGGTTGTCCCCCTGCAGCTCATGGAGGTCCACGTTGCAGCAGATATCCACACTGCAGCCTGTGGTGGACCCCATGCCGGCGCAGGTGGAGGTGCCCTGAAGGAAGCTGTAGCCCATGGACAGCCAACACAGGAGCAGGCTCCTGGCAGGAACTGTGGCCTGTGGAGAGGAGCCCGTGCAGGAGCAGGTTTGCAGTGAGGACCTGTGACCCTGTGGGGGACCCAAGCTGGAGCAGTCTGTTCCTGAAGAACTGCAGCCCATGGGAAGGGCCCATGCTGGAGAAGTTAATGAAGAACTGTATACCATGGAAGGGACCCCATGCTGGAGTATGGTAAGAGCGTGAGGAGGAAGGAGTGGCAAAGTTGAAGCATTATGAACTGACCACAACCCCCATTCTCCATCCACCTGCGCCGCTCTAGGGGAGGAGATGATAGAAGAGTCGGGAGTGAAGTTGAGCCTGGGAAGAAGGGAGGGGTGCGGGGAAGGTGTTTTTAGATTTGTTCTTATTTCTCATTAACCTACTCTGATTAATTGGCAATAAATTAAATTAATTTCCCTAAGTCGAGTCTGTTTTGCCCATGCTGGCAATTGGTAAGTGATCTCTCTGTCCTTACCTCGAGCCACAGGTTTTTTGTCATATTTTCTCACCCTTTCCTGTTCAGAAGGGGGAGTGATAGAGTGGCTTGGTGGGCACCTGGCACCCAGCCAGGGTCAACCCACCACAGTTACAGACACAAATGACTACACTAATGTTGTCCTTGAAATATGAATATTTTTATAGAGATATATTGATTTTAACGTGCATATAATAATGTTAATACTTAGACAAGTACTGTTCAGAGACTCCATACAGTAACATCCTGAAGGTGTATTTCATTGTTTCAAAAGAAACACATTTTTTTATGCATTGACCAGCAGCCATTACTTAAGGAGCGTGCTCCTGACTTCAATGACCACTCAAAAACAACAACAAAAGAAATCATTAATTTCACTGTCTAGTCAGTAGGAAATGAAGGTTTCTGACAATTTAACATTTTGAATAAAGTAGAAGAGTTTAATTTTTCTTTGCTTCCTAGGTAGTGGAAAATTTAAATTTCCCCTCTTATGCATGTGGTTCTACAGCTTCCAGAAAATGTAATTTCTATGTGAAGACAAACATAATTCAGGGGAACATAAAGCAAATATGCAAAATATAGAACGTCTCTGTCCAGGAGACATTTTGCAAAAACAATGCAGATTATAAAGAAATGTTATACATATATATCTGCATATCTATAGCCATCTATGTATATATGTGTGTTTATATAGATACACGTACTGACAACATAAAAAATGAGGATGTTTGAGTCTATGGGTCAGATCAATTCATCGGTTTGTTGGTATTAAGATAAATAGCATTGCATTCAGCAAAGTACCAGGCAACTCACTTGAAGAAAGGAATCCTGTTAAGACACTATCTGCCTTACAGCTGGTTAAAGGAATCCCTCTTTGCAAAAAAACATAGAATCATAGAATCATAGA
>NW_009193442.1:15665-16607 GCF_000690835.1 Fulmarus glacialis | reverse complement strand
ATTATATATACAACTCTGCTGAATCATTTAGTCTGGGGAAGAAGCATGATTCTGGCATCATATCTTAAATTACGAAAATTATGAGATCATTCTTATAATGTAAAAGGGTAATATCAGGCTCATTTATTAATCTCCACAGTTTGCCCAGGATACTTTTTGTCCAGGAAACATACATGTTACAATGCTTAGCATCCTGTAAGATTATTAATAGTCTTATAATTGCCTTCTCAAAAAACCCTTGCAGGGTGTGTAACCTTGTTAACTTTCCTTCTTTTTTCCATTTTACAGATGGAAAAAACTGAGAAGTGTTATGCCATTGACAAGCTTGTAAGGTGTTCAAACTTATCAATGGCATAAATGAGTGCTTCCCAAACTGTGATGCACGTACAAGTAGTTGTATATAAACTATGTATATGATGCAAAGTTGCCACTGCCAATAAATGGACCCGCTAAGACAGTGGTCTCCAAAGTGGGGTGCACACAGGACAACCCATTGTGATGCAGGAAGAGATTTTTTTTGTGTGCCATTAATAAATAATTTTTAAAAATTTATCTATTTCATCTTTGGCTCATCCTTTTTTACTTTCTATTTTGTGTATGTTTTACAATGTACATAATGTATTAGTACAGTAGTATATGTATATAATTTATAAATAAATGATTATACATATACTGGGGGTGCATGCTCAAAAATTTTTTGCTGATAGGGATGCACAATCCAACAAGTCTGGAGACCACCGTTTTAAGGATCAGTCCCTAAGTGACCAAAGTTGGACTCCCATAATTTGACAATTGTCCTCTAAAAAATTGGCAAATGTCTCTTGAGACTTCATGCAAAGATCACTGAAATAAATGGAAGCCTTTCCAGAAACTTCAAATGGGTTTGGATCAGGCCCATAAGAATTACAGCAACAGAGGTAAGAGTAGGCATCTGGCATTCCT
>NW_009193442.1:12141-15634 GCF_000690835.1 Fulmarus glacialis | reverse complement strand
GAATCCTGTTCATACAGCCCTGCTGACATTGCACTTCGTAAAGTATTGTATAGATGGAGAAGAAGGAAAAAGTGGTTATGTATAATTCTGCATAGCAAGAGAGTAGTTTTATGGTGTGTACATAGATAAATATGCAAATCAAGTATTGATATGGGGCAAAATAAACACCTCCTGGATCACAGCAAAGGGTATAGTTAGAAAAACATAAATTTAGCTGTCAGCTATGTATTTTTTCTAGTGTTGCACAACATAATCGTAAAAAGCAGAACACCTGACACTGCTATTGTAAAATAACCAAATACGCAGCCCACAAGTTTTGACAAACAATTGCATTCTATCATCCTAAAAATGGATGCCATCTTATTCCTTAGCCCATGAGTTGTCCACTCAGGAACACAGCATTGCTGCTAACAAGAGGCATTTTGTGGTACGAGACAACAATCCTTTTCTGTCACGGATTTCTTTTATTGTTGTCGGCTATGTTTGGGTGGTATTGATCACGCTAGTTTCTCACTGACCACAGTGCCACAGCTTTAATAGGAGGTGTGCTTATACTTGATGCCAATCACGCCGTCCCTCAAGCAGTTCAAAGGCACGTTCTTTCCTTGGATCTGAATGATTAAGAAGGGCACCTGAAATATAGCTGTCCCTGCCACTGCACTGCAATGTAATGCAACACTTATGCACCAGAAACAATTCTTATCACTATAAAAAAGGTAGGCGCATTTATTCAAACATCTAAAATCAATCATCAGCTACCAGGAATAGATCATGTCTGAAAAGCTATTGCTTATCCTTCTCAGTTTGAATAGTAACTCCACTGTAGGCCTGTCTCTAACTGGCATAAGTGAACGGGAGGGTCAGAATGAGGAAGCTTAGAGCATCAGCATATTTTTCTTGCTGTGGACCTCCCTCCACTAATTGAAACTTCTTTCAAGATCTCTCAGCTGGCTTTTGAGCTCCACGCAGAGCTACTGCAGCCCTTCCCAAATGAAATTTTGCATTATACCAGATGCAAAAAGATGACTGACACTTCCAGAACATCTTTAATTGATGGTTATTAATAATATTTAATTATAGAGGATATCACTGAAATTACGTTAGCTCTAGAAGAATGCGCAAATATAAAACCAGGGCAACATTTTAGCACTGACACACTACTACTCCACTTTTGTTAATGTGATCAATAGGACATTGACTGATGGGTCTGCACTGGACTGCTCTCTAGGTACTGGCACACTTGTGCTATGGCTGCTGCTGTAATTTCAATCTACACACAAGGGAGGCACTCAAATGATTTCAGTGGGTGCAGAGGGGCTCGTTCATTAGTCTGGCCTCATAAAAGCTTACTCTACTGCAAACATGTAACTGACTACACCTATTTTAATGTAATTAAAAGACTGCATAAATCAATGTCGGAACAAGTATCCCCCTTTAGATACCCACTAATGATCTTAGCTCTTAGGAGAGGGCTTTCCTTTCCTTAGTGTCAGGTCACAACATCTGGTTGGCCTTCCAGTACAGCAGAGGCAGCAGAAGCCAGTAGCCTGGACAGCGCAGCAGCTACAAGGGCTCTCTGGCATCACCAAGCTTTTGTAGTCTTGGCTGCTGGTCAACAGACTTGCTTGTCTCCACGCTCCTGGCAGAGCAGGCAATGCTGATATACCTGCCTCTCTCCTCTGTCCTGCCTCAAAGATCACTGCTATTGTTAGTGTAGCAAAGAGGCCCTCTCGCTGCCTCCAAGCACGTTACAATGACAATATATTTTCTTAGGGTAAGTCCCATTATGCCCTTTTTACAAAAGGGGAAGCTGAGTCACAAAATGTTTAGGTGGCTTATACAACATTACAAAGCAGCATCAAAGTGGTAATTCTTATGTAACTCTTGGGGAAAGCAGCATATTTCACTGAATCATGCTGCCTCCCAGCCATAAATAATGATACTTGGATTCAGCACTTTCAGATCTATGAGCTATTCTGTCCCTGACTGATGGCTAATGGAATCAACTGCTTTTATCCTCCAAAACCTGAAGAGAAATAGGGTGTATTTCAAGCTTATTTTATGAGTGAGCCCATTGTGGAACACATAACAAGGTGGTGGTTCGCAGGAAACTTTTCTTATAAGCTTAAATAGGTAATTTTCTGGAGACATGCATATAATATTTAAAAAATAGAAACTCCAAGGGAGCACAGACTGGCAAAAGCACACCATGCAGAAAAGGATTAGGTCAAACTCATATATCCCCATTCACAACCAACAGCCCCCCCAAAAAGCCTTTGGGTTTGCGCATTAGGTAGGGGCAAGGTTGCTGAGGCTTTTGAAGGTAGTCTGTCAGACACAGACAGGTGGACCCCAAAATACAGTGCACTCAGTATCCATGTTCATCCATTACCTCTTCACCAACAGCACCCCATTCTGCAGTTCACAGAGGTGAACAACGGGAAGGGCACAAAGCCTACTGTACACCTTCGTGAGGTTTATGTTTATCTGAGCACGGTTTCTATTATTGTTTTATAGTCTGGAGCATGTCAACAGGAGATAAAGAGGAAAGATGGCTGAGGAATTAAATTATCTATAGTGCTGAGCAAGCCTATTTCAGTCCACTGTGGTTTAAATTTGCCACCTGACATGATAAGGTAGAAAAGGTTATGTTACTCTTCAGCTCAAAATGCACCTGTCTAGGAAGCCCTAACATCCCTCATTAAAAGGGATGGTGCATGACCTAGCATTGAGGTTAATACTAATATGTTCCCCTGGAGCCATGACTGTGGTCCCTCATTACCATTATCCTCTGAATGTTGTTCTAAACACCGGCACCCTAATTGATAAACAGACTCAGCCAGTTTCAGACCTTAGAGACAAGCGGCTAGAATTTGAGATAGCTATCCTTTGAAACAGGCAAGGAGAGCAATTTTTTTTGCATTAGGTGTCTGCAGAACTTTAATCAATCTTCATGTGATGCCAATAGTTCACAGATAGAGCTACAGTGCTTGAAGGGAATAGGTTAGCTTTTCCCACTGTGAGCTGCTATTTCTGAGGAACATTTGATGTGCGTCTGAAGTAACCATGCAATCTGAATTTGAAAGGACCATTAACCAGGAAAAATTAACAAAATACATAGAAATGACTGAGCTCAGATGGCCAGTTTTCTAGCTATGACCTTTAATTCTCCATAAAGAGAAGGTGCTTTAAAAAGTCAAACATTCTCACCAATCTGGTTATTTAAACAGAATGTTGAATGATGCTCCATGTGTGGAAGGAATCCAAAAGCAGTTTGGGGGGAAAGAAAAAAAATTGCAGTTGTAACCCAGCCTTATTTAAAGAAGAAAAATTAATATTCAAGCACATGGTATATTAATTCATGAAACTTATACTGTGAGACTAGTGTAAATATGTCATTGCACTAAACATACATACAAATAAAAATAAACTGTGAATGAAATCTATTTTTCTCAAAAAAATCTATCAGAATACTCAACATATACATACATAT
>NW_009193442.1:0-12110 GCF_000690835.1 Fulmarus glacialis | reverse complement strand
AAGAGTGTACGCATGCAAGCAAGGTCTTAAACAACTGGTAAGCCATATTAAGTTACTTAGAGACTCAAACATCAAAAATTCAGCTCAAATACAGGCTTTATTTCAGAGGTGCATAGAGTCCAAACTGATTTGTTCCTTTCAAACTGCCTGAACTAGGTATATGTATCCTCACTGACAACTTTCAGTATACTACGTGCTCGCTGACACTAAACATTTGCCTGAATCATGGCCAGAGTGAACAGATGAGTTGAACTTTATGCACCAAATATCAATGAACCAGTACTTACATTCATAGGCAAATAAAATTCACCCCTACAGGAAGCATTCTTCCCCTACGCTATCTAAATGTTGTTAAATGCACAGAGATTTGTTACCCATCTGAGGGTACAATCCTCATTCTCTGAAAGGCATCATATACCTGCTGAATACGTGAAGAACATAACTACCTTCTGAGTTTTCTAAAAAAGAAGATAAAGCAAGTTACTAATCAGATACAGGTTTAAACCCAAGGCTTTTTAAAGCAGGAATTTATGAGTTCCTGGACCAATATGCATTTATTTAAAAACTGTTTTGTCATAGCACCTAATGATCCAAGTCACGGGCCATCACTCTCTTGCACTTGGCACTGTATAAGCACACACAGAAGCAAAGCACATTTCCCAGACACTTTACAATTCAGTTGTAAACAAAGAGACAATAGAGGGATACAGCACGGAAAGCACGAGCAAACAATTAGATTGGTTGATGTAATGCAGTAGATTGAGAAATGTTGCTTTGATGTGGCTCTTGTTGCACATTTCTACCTTCCAAGAGTCATTAAAAATAGCTAAAATGCCTTAATTTCTTCCCTAATAGTACTTTCCCAGGTGACCATATGCCACAGGGATGCCACACGATCACAAATGGGAAAAATACCAAAGATCATAAGGGGAATGAGTCATGAAGCAGTGAGACACATTCTAAAAATATTTACAAATCCTTAGTTAGGAAAAAAGGGGCTGTTGCAAATGACACTTCTTGGGAAACAGGATTCTTTGTGTGGACAAATGGCAAGTGACTTAACAAATGGCAAGCTTTTCATGTGAGACCAATTTTCAAAGTGCTTATGAATGTCTCTCTCCTGAATTTCTTCCTCAATTTTTGCTTAAACTATCCTGAGTCTTACATATGAAGAAAGAACAAGCTTAATCGGGGCAACTGTAAGCCTTTCATCAATTCAATTACCCGTTTAAGGACTCACTCATTGAACTTAGCCATAAAATGTTAGAGTTGCAGTGCTGCTCCTGTCTATCAGCTTGTGTCCCTGAATTCTTTGTACCCTTAGGGGTGTTTTATCTTTCGAGAAATGTGACAGTCTGCCTTTTTAGACTGGCCTCAGCAGAGCTCCATAACCAATATATTGCCAGATATAAGGCGGCATGGAAAGTGAAGCAGTTCACAACTTATGTCTGTCAAGCTGCTTTCGTCTCCAGACAAAGGATCTTTATAAACTATTACAGGACCTTTCAAACCATTAACGTACATTAATGGCACCTGATTTTTAAATTTTTTTTTCCAGGGATCTATGGATCTACAGCAGTATCACATCATACCTCATTTCCCAGTATTTTTACTTTTTGGAAAATATAATTAGAATATAAACAGATCTCCAAGCATACACAGGGCTTATCTTTAGAATGTTCCTTTGCTGTCAGAAGAACAGGCTTAAAATGGGGAGAAGAATTACTGATACTGCCAGTATTTCTGACGTTTGCTACTGAAATGTGAGTTGATTATTTCTTTATGTAAACTTGAATTTGCAGTTTCTCTTCCCTCCATTTTGAAGAGGAATGAAGAGAGACAGTTGTTTCAAAGTAAATGAAAACGAATCATGTTACCTCTAAGAACATACTCATTTATAAAAATTAAATTCAAAACAATACAGGATGAGCTGTGGAATATTACAGACATCTTCATGAGGTCAACCATCATTTCTGATTTTGCAGGACATACAGATATGCAGCTGTATTGACATCAATGCTTCCTTTTGGGGATAATGCTATACAGATTGGCCAACCCTGTGATTTCCTCCTTGTTTTGCCTTACCTGGATATTACTGTTTCAGTGCCCTGGCACCCCAGCTAGGACAACATGATGGTTTAGATCCTGCTGAGAAGCATTTTCGTTTAAAATTAAGATTGCTGCAAAGATAATAGAAAACAATAGAATTACTTCTTATGTTCTTTTCATCCCTTAGTATGTTCCTTCAAGATCAAACTGCCAAAATACCAAAAGACATGATATTCAAAGTTGATTTCTTTGAATTTTAGTTTATAGGAAGTGAATCTCTTGAGGAGATATATATATCTCTATAGATATAGAGATACACATATGCCCACATACTTTAATTTCCTGTCTTTAACCAAAGTCACCAGCCTAATGCTAACACAAGATACTTACTGGACCTTGACATTTCTTGCCATTTTATGGCCTTTTCAACTTATGCTCTTGTATACAAGATTTAAGAATGGTGCAGCTTCAGAATTACATGACAGAATCTTTCAGTCAGGAGCTGGAAGCACATTTAAGAAGGGACTTAAGAAATGCACATTTAAATTAGCCTTTAAAATCACTGGCAAATATTCCCTAGACGAAGTAGTAAATTCATTGGTCTAATGTAGAATGGAAGACCTCAGTTTTGGTACTGGGTTGCTGTCCTTTCTCCCAGTGAAATAATCATGTGTCCAGCTAATGGTAGACTATATTGCTGTCAATATCACTTTCAAGATATTAGGTCCAATCAATGCTGGATAAAAGGAAAAAAGGTGGTCAACAGGCAATCTAGCTTTCAGTTTAACACTCCCTTGAGGATTTTCATTATCCTTTCCTTTTCTGTTCTCAAGGTTAGCTCTAGCTAGACTATTTCTAGCTTCAACTTCCTGGAGATAATGCACATCCACAATAGCCTTGCTCCTCCAACGTCAGTGTGCCCTTCCACCTGAGTAAGCAGAGTCCCGTCTTTTTTCTATTATTTGTGACCTTTTCCTGGGCTAAAAGGTCGCTCCTGAAGCAGACAGGTTTCACTTCTTATGGTGATTGCAGTGCAAAAAGCAGGCTTCTACCTTGTTAGAAGTGACATCACTGTACATTAAAGACATCATATCTCCTTTCATATTAAAATGCCTGTCAGTTCTGCTGCTCACTGGCTGTAAATCTGCCACAGTATCCTGTGCTTGGGAGCTTTCATTATGAAAATATGGAAGATAAGCTCTCTGCTTTACTGTCAAAAGGAAAAAGTAGTCTAGTAGTTACTTTAAAAATAAATACACAATTTCTTAAACGTGGATTACTTAATGTGGGGCAATTTTTGAAAGCAATCCTTTTTATTTCGATTCCTAAAAAATGTCAAGCTTAAAAAACAGTAGGACTAAAGCATGAATATACAGTCCTGTAGAATTTATTAATGCATAGATTTTGCACTTGCTCATGCAGTAAATCATTAGGTTTTCCCTTTGACTTCGGCCCTCCAGCCTTGAGAGAAATGACAAACCAGAATTTAACCTGTTTTTCATCTTTATATCATATGGATACAAAAAGGCTTGTATGTTCTGCAAGAAAGTGACAACATTCTGCTGTTATGCATATGACTTTAGAAAATATAGACAGTAGAAAAATACCTCCTAAACAGCAAAGAAAAATATAAATAATTATTGATCATTTTCTCTCATGGCATCATTAGAATATCAATAACACCTTGCTATTACGTAATGCTTTTCATCCATTGATCTGAAAGCACTTTAGATATGTCATTCTTCTTGTTTTACAGAAGGGAAACTGAGACACAGAGAGGTGAGATGACCTGTCTTAACATTTGAGAGCAGCTCAGCAACAGAAGTGAGAACAGATCCTACATCTCTAGACTAGCCTGTCCAATACTTGACTTGCTTATTTCAAACTGGAAATTTGCATCATTTGCTGTGTACCCCTGAATTGTTCACATAGCATGTGATTATTCATTTATTATTCATGATTCATTAATGGGCTAAAATTATGACAGATATTTCTTTGTTATTAAAAAAAAAAAATCTCCTTATATCCATTTTGTGCGAAAATCCAAATTCACTGCTATTCCCCGTTTCCATTAGAATTCCCTCCAACTGGGGAAACTTCAGCATGCAAGCATAGCATGCGTATTTTCATCTTTCAAATGACATATTCCATTGTTGATACTCTGTTTGAGGAGCTGAAATGAGTGGCTCAAGAGTTATTTATGGGCAATGAAAACTTTCACCTCCAAGGCATTGATTTTAATGTCTGAACCCTGCATCCAGAGACAGAAATATATATTTAGGCTGTGCTGTGTGCATTATGTGAAATCAATTGGTAGTGTCAGTTCCAAGCAGACAAGTGCCCAGATGAAAACCATGAAAAAAAACCCCAAAATGATGATTTGGATGAGGAAGGTGAATGCACAGGAAAAATGTAGTAGCTGAGGAGATGACATGGTTGGGATATGGTCTGAAGAGGTGAGACCAGAGGATTCCACATATGTCATGGAGGAAACCAGAGCATGTGTCACTCAGTGGAGCTAGTAAGTGAAATAAAACAAGATACCAAAGAAAAGCGATGCATGCTTCTTCACCTTCCAGTTTCTCCTGAATGCAGAGGGGAGTTTCTTCCTCTTCTTTGTAGAATGAATTCCTCTGTTTATGTAGAGCAGAGCAGAGTGAAGTAATGAGAGCTGTAGTTCTTTAATGATCCAAGTCATAAGGATTTATAACCCATTTTACAGCAACGTTGCCAACACCTTCCTAGGCACAAAAGCCTACAAGGACTACTGATCAGGCTTTTGTATCATCTCTTTTCTCCTCAGAAGAGCCTTTCAAACCTTTTCAGTTTCACAGTCACAAATCTTGTCTATGCTTACTGGTATCTTAGCATTCTCCATTGTTTTCAACATTCATGCGGGTCCACCGGCAGTAGCAAGGGTGCAATTTTTAATGACAGGTGGTTTGGATTGCTACAGGCACTTTACGCTACTGCCCTCTAAATTTTCTAGGTAGGATTAGGTGAGTGAGAAAACATGGGTGTTGTTTTTGCCCTAAAGCTCCTACAATTCCTAGGACTAGTGGAGCTGCACTGATAGCACAGATGGCAGTTTTGCCTGAAAGCCGAAAAACGGACTACGGAACAGTGAGTCAGTTGCTCTGCATCATTCCCCTCTCCTAGAAGATAATATTCATTCATACCTGTTACAGTAGATCTGCAAGAGTTAGAACATATTGTTTTATATAATTTTTCCAGTAATATATTTTTTCTTGTAAAAGCAGGCAAGGCTAAAGCATATAGGAATATTTTCTTGCATGTGTGAACACCAGGGAATCAGATCTGAACATCATGTTGAAGTTATACTACCTCTGAAACCGCAGGCCCTGGGGACTGGGTCACAGGCAGTCACACCATATTGACAGATCTATATTTATAGATAGCATCCTTATTTTCACTAGTGTATCCATTGAAATTATAATAAAGTTAAAAAGACAAGAGAGCTGTGTAATGTGCTCAGTTAAAAATTAACTTTTGACCTAATATGAAACTTTATGCTTTTGTTCTATTCCTAACAAAACTGTTTATCTAGCATATATAGAGTTTCTAGTTCTCCCTTTTGATTTTACCCATTTTTGTTCTTACATTACAAAATAATCACATTCTATTTTGTTCCCTTAACCTCAGAAATAATTATTTTGTAGTCAATGGCCAAGAATTTGGGCCACTGGAAAATACCAGCTCACAAATACTGTAGGAGTGACCTAACATTGACATTAAATCACATTTTATTTATAAAGAAATTGAGCTTTCCAGTTAGTAAAGGCACAGAATGAACAGAGTGATTATACCACCATTATCTCCATTATTTTAAATACTTAATTGTTTCACTTCCTGGATTAACAGTAGATTAAATATTTATGTTTAAAATTACTGAAACCAGGAATATTTTAGATTTTTCTAGATACACTTTCCCTATTTTCCCTCCACTTCAAAAAATAATTTATACTAATAAAAATAGCTTCTTCCATCTAATCTGTTAATTGAATGTGGGAACTGAGCCACTGAGGATGTGATTCACCCAAGGTCACCTCCGGCAGAGGCATATGAGAACCCAGGTATTCCGAGTTACAACGAACACCATCATTTTTGTCCATTTCCAGTATCCTGACAACAGTAACATGTATCAGCAGAGTAAACATTGACTTGGTAGCCTCCACATATGGCTAATATCCAGGAAGGTGCTCCTCACATAGACAAACTGAATCATCTTTGCATACTTATTTTCTCTCTAACATTTGATTATTTCTTTATTTGCGTTTCAGTAATGTCTAAGGAGGTTCTGCATACTGTACAAATATGAAATGGCAACAAAAACAAAGGTTTGCAAGTCCGGAGCTTGAAATCTCCATCTCTTTTTTCATGTCTACATTTTCCAGTATTTTTTCTTGGTATGTGTCAGCAAATGCTTTGAATTTCACAGAGTTATCTACACTTCTTTTTTATATAATGTTGTGGTCTGTGTCAATAAAACTCAATTTGCTACTATTACAACTATTACTTAAATTGTGCTAGCTGCTCCATACAGTGAAGTAGCACTGCTGGGTTCAGGCTTATGTCTTACAATTTCTGGAAGACGGATATGTGTGGATGGAAAAAAACCTGCTCAATTTATTTTAGGCTTGATCCCTAATCCGCTGCTTGCTGAAATCCATGGAAAGTCTCTCGGGATCTTTCCGAGGAGAGGCAAACACAAGTTTTCCCCATATATGAAATATCTGTGGAGGGTCAGATAAATGGAAAAATTGGGTTGAGAAGCCAGAAGAAGTCAGGTGATGGCAGAACCAGTCAGTTCCCAAAAAGAGACTTAATCGTCCTGTGAGTCAGATGATACTTCTTCCCTAGAGCATCAGCTGGATCCTTAAGTGGAAAGGGTCAGAGAGGGACAGAAAGGTGGCTGAACACTTTTTAATCTTTCTTCTTCACTGAATTTCAGAACATGGTATGGATTGTTTTTACCACACTACAAATTAGAGCTGCCTCATGTTTACTTCATATCCCCAAGTCTGCGTCAGAAGCATTTCTGGGGAGCTGGGAACTAACCTTGCAGATGCTTTACACCAGCAGGTCAATTTAAAGTAACCGGTGTCTGTGCTTAAACTAGACACCAGACTTTTCAATCTGAAGTACTGAATTAGTATCATCGAACTGGCTGTGGAAAAATTTACATTGAAATGTCATCTGGGATTGATATTCCACACTGGAAAAAATAGAGAACATGTGTTTCTTTGATGTAAATATTTTAGAAAGTCTAAACACAAAAGGCTATGTCCAATTCCATCATATTTTGGATAGAATCTAGCTAAGCGTTGCAGAAAAGAATCAAGCAGAGCTTCCAGCCTTTACTTAATAGAAAGCACAATTTTCACACGACCCGTCAAACTGTATTTTAACTGGACAGAAAGTAGGAGAGACAAACATGTGACAAAAGGTCATCATGTCACCTAATTCATATAGGAGGACATGAACATCCCAGGGTAGTGAGCACAATGTAAGAACTTGAAGAAGACAGAATTTTATTAGGCTCTTCTATCTAAAATCTGTAGCACAAACCCAATATTTTTTGATTAAGGTCCAATTTAAAAATGCATTAAGTTTTTAATTGAGAACATGGCTGAGAATCAGCAGTTCTGATGATCTTAGCATAGCATGGGAAATAATGTTGGATAACTAAGCCTTCATTTAAGGGGAAAAAATCTTTGATCTTTTACTGTATAGGCACAGATAGACTATCATTCAAATGCTGAAAGGCTTGAACTCTCCCATCCAAATGCATGCAAAGGGGGATGTCAAACCTCTTAAGGCTCATGAAAAAGCTCGTCCCTTGGGGAAGCCAAGGATAGCATTCCCAGGAACTTGGAGGGAGTTAAGTGAACTCTGAAAGCTTCTGAGGTTCTTCCCTTTCTTTTCTACGGACCTGAAAGTCTAGGAGACAGAGAGGAAGCCTCAGGCTGAGTTCTCACATTATTCTCCCCAGCTCCCTGAAGATCTGCTTCCCTGCTTACCAGGAGGTTTGCTGAGGAAGAAAAGGAGGGAGGTCCTAATACATCCTTTCTGTTGCTTCTTCCTGCACCCTTCAATTCCTTAATGTCCTATTCCTCTCCCTCAGGGTATCAGAAGAAGACTTCTAAGAAGCACAAATCAGAATGAAAGAACACAGCTCCAGAAGGAAAAAGAAAGGGACAGAGAGCATGAAGGTTATGCCAACTTCAAGAGAGTCACGAGGTCACCTTCGGCAGCCCTGTGCCAAAGAGCAAATCTGGCACTGATCTGTTCTCTGCACACAGCACAGCCTCTGACAATGCAAAGCGAGATGCAGAGCCCTCAGCAAACCGTAACCACTAGCTAGCTATCAGACAACAGCCTGAGGGTCCACGGCAATGAGGGGGAAGCTAATCCCCACTCTTCTGGCACAGGAGTTGTTTCAGGACTGAAAAGCAGACAAACCACTCGGGTTGCAAAAGCTTTCTTGTCATGAGGGTTCTCCCTTAGGAATCCCGTGGGATAGCTGTGGAGAAAGCATATATGGTGCTTTCTTGATTCAGAGTAGATAGAAAGGATCTGCAGCCTAAGAGTCTTACCCTGAATCCACTGGAGGAGTTTTGGATCAGGCCTGTGGACTGATTGTTCAGCAATCCGTTGCTGAGAAGTTTCTAAAACCAGGCAGTGACAACTATCAATCTAACAGTTACATTTTTGGTACCAGCTTATTGAGGTGGATTTGTTTTGAGATTTCAGGTGTATTTTCAATAATTTATAGAGGCATCCTTAGTACAGAGAAGTAATTAGCAAAACTTCCACCAGCTTCAGTGGGAGCAGAATCTCACCTTCCACCTCTTAAACTCCAGAAATGTAATATCGTGTTTACTTTAGGGCCCTCAGGAAACCCTGCAATAGCAGTGGTAATCTTGAATTGCAGAGCTTCTCCACCTCAACACTATTTCATGGAGGCTGACATCTCCTTCTGCCCCCACACTCTCAGAGGCTCTGAACAAGAAAAGTTTCCCTGGATTTGGAACTCGTTCTTGGCCTCTTATTTTATTGCATAATTTTCAAATTTTTTTTCTTTTTTTTTTCTTTTCTTTCTAATCTATGAAGGCACCAAACTTGATTGTTAAAATCATAGGTTATGCTGTGATTGTGGCTGGAATGGGTTTGTCCTCTCTGACACAATTTTCAGGTGAAGATTGTTTACGTCTTCTTTTTTTCATCTACTGGTTGTAGCCAGGGATTATTTAGGCTGAATTCAAAATCTACCACCGTCATTCTTTTGTCATCTGGATTGTTGTTCTTCTGCATTTAATGTACATAAATGGTGTGCACTTCACAAGAAATAGAAAAATTGGACACTCCTTTTAATACACTCTGTTATATAGCCACCTTACTCTATGGAAATGCTTTTATTTCAAGTAGCTGGGAGAGAAAAACCTTCCTAACTTTGAAGTGGTTTTTACTGCATTAAAGAGAGAGAAAGAGAGACTGCCAAATCCCATTTCAGTTTTAAAGTTAACTGTAAAGTTTTAATTATGTCCTCTGAACCAAGGATTCTGATGCTTTGTTTAAGAATTAGCAACAGTACACGATCCACCAACTTCCATCATTAAGTTCAGTTGACAAAGGCCAACACAACTCTTTTCTTTGTAACTTTGTAACCATTTATGTTTGAGGTGAAGATGTTAATATGGAAATTTTGTGAGCTGGGAATGACTACAAACTCTATCATTGTAATTTATGACCTTTCATCTAAGGCCAAATGTAAAGGCAATTGCAGTTGTTCTATATCTCAAGGCCAGCACATAGCAGATGTATGAAATTTGGAGTGTTAGACATAAACTTTTATTACCAAATTATAAATAATTTCTACCACTTACAATGTTCACCTTTCAAGTTCATCTTGATTAAAACACAAGGGCAGCATCTCGCTGATTTCAATGAGTTATACAGCTGAAAAAGCTCTGTCGTAGTACACTATGAAAGGATAAAGCAATGCAGTGTTTAAAAGAATCTACTGATAGCAAGGTATGCGACATTTTAGATCAATCCTTTTTCATCTAGATGACAAACAAACAAAAGAGAATCATTAGCCAATGACATCTTAATTTTATTTTCACTTTTGAAGCTTTGAAATCTTTAAGGAGTCCACTGAATGTGGATTACTTAAATCCTTTGAAGACCACCTTCCTGAGGTCATTTGGGTTTTGTCACTCAGGAAATAACACATTCTTGAGGTTGCCTAATAACAGGTGTAATGACATAATCTTCCTGAATGTACAAGATAGGAATTGTCTTCCCAGGTGCGAATCACCCTACACCAAAGCGCTCAGCAACATACGCCTTCCTCCATGAAGGTTACTTTACCACTAGGAACAGCACGTGAGACTGCTTCGAGACCTATGGCAAACCAAGGAAAATTACCTAAGATTTGGGTTCATGACTCAGTCTCAAACCATGAAAAAGGCGAGCTAAGGATACAAAACTTGCCAATCTCAATGCCCGTGATTCAAAATAGATGTGCTTGTGAGGTTAATAGGGTATGAAGCAGGAAAGTAGAAGGGTTTTGTTGACCGACATCAAACAACCGAAGTATCCACACACATAGAAACTGTAACTAACTATACGTGCCTAAGCTAGCTAGAAAGCAGCCTATTGAGCAGAAGGCAAAATAGCTCAGCAGGTTCTGATGGCTAGCAAAAAAAAGAAATACAAGCTCTAAAGGCAAACCCATAAGAAATAAAACAAAGAGGAAGGCTCCCAAACCATAAAACGTCCCTAGTTGGATTTGCAAAATTGTCATGAAAATTTACCAGCCCAGGCATGAAAAATCTATTTGTCCAGTCTTTATCACGGAGATCGATAACAACGAAAACCAGAATACTCCCTTATCAAAATATTACGCACTGAAGCCAGGTGGCCAAATAAAACTTTGCAAGCCTGCTCCCCAGAATAACTATTTTATGTTCCTTTTCTGCTTCAAGTACTAGATATAATCAAGCACAGTTGGATGCTCCTGATTAACGTGATGGTTGCCTGGAAACACGGGCACAACGTGGCCCAACTTTCCCGGCCGTGCCTGTGCTTGAACTCTGGGACAGTCAGGTGAACTAGGTCGGGTTTGCAGACCTTGCCTCTTAAAGCCTTTTAGCCTAAGCTTTGAGGAAAAAAATGTTACTGGATACATGTTCAAGAAGAGAAGATAAACAACTCCGGAAGGAAGAGAGAATGCAAGTCCGTGTTCTGAAACGCCATAGTACATTTCCTTCGTATCACGAGAATTAAGAGTTTCACCAAGATACTAAATCAATAATGGAAGAATAAAAAAATCCAGTTCAGAAGCTTTCACAGCTGATTAACTTCTGCCAAGGTACTAAATCCCTTTAAAAAAAAAAGTTTTTTCCAATCATTAGGGGTTAGCTGGAGGAAAGGGGAAAAGACGGGTGAGAAGATGGGGAGAAGAAGAAGAGTTCACCTTCTTGTTGTGCCATGTTCTTTCCACGTGACATTTGAAAAAAATCTCTTAGCTTCTACGTTCACTAATTCATCTGTAAAACGAACTGCGCAACACTTTGCTATCTCGTTCTGGTAAGGACACCTACACTGCCAGCTGCGAGATGCTCACTTACTTCTCTGATAAGGCCCGTGTAAGACAAGATAATTTTGGAATTAATCATCTCATTATAGTAGAATATAGTTATATACTGGATCACATAATTTTTCCATAAGAAATCGATGAGACATTATTTAGAAAAAAAAAAGCCATAAAAAATGCATCTCCGTGAAGAGATCGGAGTTCAGCTGACCAAGAGTCCGCGGGTCCCACGGGTGACCCCTTCACAGCACAGCCCGGTGGGTTTTGGGGAGTTACGTGAGAAATCAGCAGCGCTTTCACGTCGCCCCAGCACCAAAGCAGCCGCGGCTCGCGGCCTCCCAGAGACCGAGCGCCCCGCCCCAGGCAGCGGCGGTGCAGGAACCCACCCAAAATCAGGGACTCGGGTGGGAGAGGCGCCCCGGCAGCTGCGGGGCCGGGG
>NW_009193441.1:0-34764 GCF_000690835.1 Fulmarus glacialis | reverse complement strand
TCTATCCCAGCCAAAACCAACACACAAAGACACGTACCACACAAGCTAACAAAGTAGCTGCCCCTTATCCTCTGAAGATGCATCTACACTGCTGCATGAGAGCAGTCCCAAGGCTACATCCAAGAACAAACTCATTGCTTGCCCATGTCACCTACTGTCAAAGACACCATCAGAGCACTGGCTCTGAAGCAACCTGTCTGCTCTGCATGGGGAGGCATGTGCCCTAAGACGACACTGGGTTTCAGAGCTCGATCATAATCACATACCTCCCATATCAGCTTCCTATACCCATGGAGAGCTGATAAATGACTGATGCGGGCCCAAATATCACCTGTCACAAGAATGCATGGGATTTACAGGCATCTTCATTCAAGCTGCCCATAAGACCAACACAGACACCACAGGCCACATCTTGCGAAAGCCCTCAGTGTTGTGGCACACCTAGGACCGCTAGGCTCCGCGCCAACAGAAGGCAGGCAACATGGATCATATCCAAGGGAAGGACAAAACCCACTTTAGAGGCATTTGTTGGCCAACAGAAAAGAAATGCTGAGCCTTAGGATCTGTGCCGGCTCCTCTAGCCCCACTTTTTCTGCCTCAGTTGCATTTCAGTTGTCACCTCCCTCTCCGTCATTAACTGTCACCGGTCTGCTGACCCTGCTGCCACCTCCCTCCCAGCCCCTCCACTTTCAGGGCAAACTGCACCCTCTCCTCCTTCTTCCTGAGACTTCAGAGTGGCAAAAATAGTTTATTTCTTAACTGGAGACTCAGCAAGCCCTTTGTGATTTGGCTTTTGACACTCCATGATGAGGAAAAAGTCTGGTGCGGAAAATATCATTCTGCAGGGCTGAAGTTTAACAAAAATATTAGCAAGTGAAAATAGGATCTAGACAAGCCTAATGATTTTTTTTAAATGTTAGGCAACCTTAATTACTGGCCCTGTTGCCAACTTCTGCTGCCTGTTTCTGCCACTAAAAGAAATGACAGGACAAAGAGTAATCAAATCTACTAGCACAGAAAGCTATAAATGCCTACAGAGACTGTCTCATGTTAAAAATAAATCATACACTGAGGATCGTTTCTCCCCAGTATTTGACAACCCAGAATTAGAGTGAGTCTTTGGTGAAACACAAGGAGAAAAAGTCACCTTCCTCCCCAACCATATCCATGCGTAGAAGCAGCAACTTATTCCACCCCATAACCCAGTGCCATCCTGAACTTTCAGCTGCTTTTGGGGAGCTGCAATTTTACACAGAGATACGTAGTTTCTCAATATGGAAAGCGGTTGACGTGAGAACAATGATTTGGCAAGATGACGTATATGCTGTACTTTTAAGAAAGGAAACAACAACTCACTGCAAACATTCTTTGTGGGATTAAACTCTTCCTATAACATATTTATCTGCCTTGCAGAGAGCTTTAGCAGAGTGACTTGCCCCCAGGAATGCTGTCTTGCAACAAGAACCTTTCTCTTTGCCACCTTCCTTTGAGAGTATGACGTATTTAGCAAAATTCCTTGATAAATAATATTGCATCTTGGGAAGGCTAAATTATGACAATTAAGAGGCAGAGTGAGATGCAAACGAAGACACAGAAATGTTAAAAAAATGCCAAGTATTTTTGTAGGAGATGACAAAAGCTTTTTTTTCCCCGCTTTTTTTCCCCTCACAAAATGTTTTCCTTCTGGACAAAGAAGCCCAGACTTAAAACTGAGTTTTCTCCTGTTTTCTTAAAACCATTTTCTACTAAAAAAGAATTTTTAAAAACCACTTCCCAAAATCATTTCCAGTTTTTATAAACAAAATATTTGTACCCCAAAGCTGTGGTTTCTCATTTCGGGTTTTTTTATCCATGAAAAAACACTTTTGTCTTCTGAAATGCTCTAAGGGGAAAAAACTTAACCAACTCTTCACAATAGTAGCACATGCTGGTTTTTTGAAATACGCTTGCTGCTGCCTGCTTTTTATAGAGCTAAGCACTGCTAGGCTTGTTGCAGGGTTAGATGGGAGACTTCCAAGTCACACAGGAGATGGCAGAAGGATTGCTCTTGCTGCAGCAGCAGGCAGCTTACAGACCTCAAACTGCTTTACAATCTCTTTTATCTCAATAAGTATTTGTACACATAATGAGACAAGGTTTCCGACTCATGTTTGCTTGGATTCTCACTGGCAAACTTTATACCGCCTTTAGGGTCATATATGGGGAAGAGGTACATATATTCAATATCTTATGGTCTTTGAGGAAATGCTTTTTATGTCCACACACTCATTTTTTGCCTTGTTTTATGTGGAAAACAGGATTGTCAGTCATGCACCATGCCTGTGTCTCTGATACATTTTGAACCCCCTTCAGTTTCTGCAAGGGTGGAGGATTCACAATTTGGGCCTAATTACCTGTGATCTTAATCTCTAACTTTGAATGAAGCAGCCCCCAAGCCCCTGTGTAAATACTCCACGGGAGGAGAACAGAAAAGAGACCAACTCAGGAGAGGAATTCTTACAACATATTTAGAAAGCAGAGAAAATCTTAGCAAATCCTAGCAAAAGATGTCAAGCAAGCAAGATTCGACTGACTCCCTATAGAACTGTCCGTCTTCTGTCCTGCTGCTCAAAGAAGTGTTTGAGTTATTTAGCTCACTCCTCCTGGCCAGGAGGTACTTAGAGAGTAACATGCTCAGTTGCTTTTTATTTATATTTATCTAGCTATATTGAAAAACTACCAAGAAATAAATCCTCCCACCTTGCTGCAGGTGCTCTTCAGCTTGTTCCCATGTACATGCAGGACCCACCACTCCTGGAAGCATCCCAGCCCCTTCAAGTGCACAGCAATAGCTCCGTAACCAGCAGCAGCAAAAAATGCCTGCAAGACTTTTTAAGGGTCTTCTGTTTCCCTCCACGTTGGAGAAACAAACAGGACTCTCAGCTTGCCTGGAAGACCAATAAGACAGTTACCTGAGCTCAAGGGCAAAGCAAGCAAGTGCTAATGCTCAAGGGGCTTCTGCCAGCTGTTTCTCACAGCAGCAGAGCTCCAGCTCTGCTCCCTGCTCCTCCACCCTGAAAGTGATGGGATAATGCTCAAGGAGGGGAAGCAACTGGTATTACTGCTACGGCTGGCATGGTACAGCCCCTTAGAAAACCAGCGCTGCCTAACTGGAAGTTTCTTATATATAAAAAGTAAAAATGTGTATGCTGTTACATATATGCACATAAATAGATAATTATCTGTTATCTCCTTTGACATTTTTCATGCATGTTCTTAGCCTAGAGGGGGGGAAAAAAAAAAGAATCCTTTGACTTTTAAGAAATCCAATTCATTCTGGTTGTTGGGGTAGGGAGATGGAAAGTGTTAAAAAGCTTTGCTTTTTTTTTTTAAAGAAAGTTAAGTCTTTTTCACTTAAAAGAACATCAAGCCACTATGTGCAAACACACCAAAACAGGCAATTTTAATGGAGTAAAAATAGTGTACTCAGGATGTATGATTTTCCATTACAATTACTGTTATACTGTCATATATAAGACAGAGTGTATATTTATATATATGTGTGCACTCACATACTATAGACTAGAATTTTCATTTCAAAAATTTTCTAGCACTGAATGTCTGGCAATATTAATCTGAGAAGAAAGCCTAATAGACTATAAGCTTGCAATTGTATTATTTGTTCTCTCGGGCTTACAAATAGACCTAAGTATAATTTTCTCTTTCCATCATATTTTTAGGTCACTGGATGTCCCATTTAGTGATGCTGTGCATGTGGCAGCATTGCCATACAGGTTTTGTGAACTCAAAAGATCCAGAGTATTAGTGGCCCAAAGCTGAAGACTCACCTCCAACTTGTAAGAAGTTACTCATAAAGTCATGTCACGGATTGACACAGGACAGTTTGTGAATGGCTGTTCATTAATGTCAGGTAGGTATCCACCGTCTACCAAAAACAAAATCACTAAAGAGACAATTGAGACATTGCTGTCAGAAAGACTGGAGCTTTCATCATTTGAAATCTCTCTTACCTGTACATACACACCAAATACAAACAGCCGCTGACAGGCTCAGCAGCATAAAGGAAGCAGTTCTAAAAGGATCCATGGGATCAGGATTGAGCCTTTAATTATCAGATGCATCCAATTATACTGACTGCAAAACAATGATTGGATGCTGACGTTGATACTGTAAAATATGTTTTACAGTTACAGTTACATCAATGAAAACCTTAATGCACTAATTTCCTGAGTCAGTTTTATTTACTTCAAGTGGTTTGAGCTTGAGAAACATAACTGAAAAAGCATAACAAATACATATTTCTTGGTGGTTTGCCTACATTTGTTATGCAGCTGAAATCTAGACACTAGTCAAATGATTCTTTATGGGTATTGGTCATAGGTCTTTCCTTTTTACTTTAATTTCCTGTTACATTTCTATTTAGAATTTGAAATTGTCTGTCCTGAGAATTTCCCTTGTGGTTGCTCCACTTTAATCGGAGAAATTCATGTGGGCATTTTCTGGAAGCTAAGTATGCAGGTCTGAACTTTTTCTCAACCATTCAGATTGCAGCTTTCAACACGATTCTGTAAAATATTTAACACTCCAATAATAAGAGAAAAGAGCCCACTTCCCTCCGCCTTGACCCGTCTCCCCAGCAGGACCTGCTGGAGACTACAGCAGATGAAAACCAAAGTCCTGCTGTAACGCATTTGACTTTCTAAGAAAAAATGTGGATCTGCTTCTCTCCTGAGTCACACTGTACTTACTCTAATGTAATTCTTCTGACTTGCGCAATCATGACCTGATACCACGAGGAGTATCACATCCTCAAGACGACTTTTGACACGGTGGGTTTGCCTGCGCTGCAGCTGAGGAGCAAGCGCAGAACGGCAGTCTGCACACATCCCCTCAAGGTGTTTTTGGGCAGTGTATGAACCTGCGAGGCATATTGGAAGCCGGCCCCATGGCGCTGGATAGGGTGGAAGAGAAGCTGTAGCCATACATGGGTCATCGTCGTTATGGACAGCAAAATCCAGCTTTGGGGCAGATGACAAAATAGGGCGTACGTGTACCCATCCATGGTTTTATTTGCAAGTTATGTGTATCACCTATCAAAATCAACTCTGCAGCTAAGAAACTAAGTCTAATCAGGCAGGGTGATGCCTCTGTGCAGACACAGGCTTCTGTAAAACACACGCTAAATCAGATCTAGTCACACTGGAGCTCCCTCAGTCACTGGAGAGAAGCAAATAGTGGGAAGCCACCATTAATCTCACCGAAATGAAATGTCTAAAATAAGTCCAATGATTCACATCCTAAAAAGACTGTTACTCTCTCTTGTCAATATAAGGAGCCAAGGGAAATCCTTGCTCAAGTGGGGATATTTATACTGCAGACATGTACAAGGAGGTGAGGTAAAGCCTGTCCCATCAGTCCCCCTTGGTAAAGAAAACAGCGTTACCAGGAACATGCCCTGAAGTGCTGTATCACAACAGGCAGGAACTCTTCCTCCAGATCTAACTTTGTATCATGGTTGTTTAAATCTAACTTGAAGAAGTCCCTGGCCATTTGCAATAGCATTACAAAGACCTGTGAGAATGATCTTAATGCCTGTTGCAGAGCTGGAAGTGGTCAGACTGGCCTATTGCAGGCTGTTTTCGGACATTCATTTACTTGTATGAATGAACTCTTGAAGAGACACTGGCTGGCACCTAAGGCATGATTCTACCAAATACAACATAAATTGCTCAAATTCTGAGCTTTACTCTCTCTACAATATTTACATTGTAAATGCTTATAATAGTTCTTGTAGTAAGAACAAGAAGGGGCACAAATACAGTAAATATATATGGATTTCTTTGTCATGGCTCCTGGTTTTTCCGACTCCTAGGGGCAGTTTGTGTTGCCCCTGCAAATCCTTCCTCAGAAGAAGTCCTCCTGGAAAGGATCACTGCCCACAGATTATAACTACGCAAACAAACAAACAGTGCTCCATGCCAGAGTGCTGCAAGCAATGGGAGGGGTCTGTCCACAGGGATCTCTACTGCCAGAACTGGGGCCCAGGCTGCTGCAACAGGGAGACTGTGATTTTGGTAGCAGAGGTGGGAAATGTGGACTTCGGCTCTCTCCACTCTCCTGTCCTGCTCAGTACACCACAAAGCTGTTTCTTTGTGCTATCCACTCATTTACACGGGCCCATACAAAACCTCTTTTTGCTCACTCTGAGTAGCAGTATGACTGCAGACTGGATAGCTGTTGACATGATGACGGGGCAGCTCTCACAAAGCAAGCAAAGGCTATGGTGGCAATTCGAGTGCTGGGACCACATGCGTGTGGGTGAAGGGACAGGGAACTCCATTTTAAAAACAAATGAATCTCTGAAGCACACACAAAAGCAAAATGCACAAAACTGTTGAAAACAGAAGGTGGAGTAGAAATCTCAAGCTTTCTCAGAAACCTCATTTTATTACTCAGAGCTCCATTAGGTGAACTAGCAGGCTAGAATTTAGGATTATTCATGCTTTGCAATGTCTAGCCCTCTTCCTGTCTGTCCATCGGGGCCTGCTGTCTTTAAGAGCCCTCCCAGGAATCTAGAAAGAAACATGCTGACAAGATAACAAGGGTTGCATTTCAAAGTCTGCTGCTTTATTTCTGCATCCACGGGAAAAAGAGTGTGGAGAGGCAGTCCCTCTGCAGTCAGCGGGACTTCCACCATTTACTGCAAGGAAAACAAGGATCAGGATCCCAGGTTATAATAACCAAGATGAACACAGCAGAACGTGAGTGCAAAGAGCTAAATCCACTACTGTGTTTTCAATCAGGAGTTCAGTTGTCATCAGCGGATACATTCAACACATGAGGGCTAAGCACTTGTCTAGCAACTGGACCTGCCTCCTCGCCTCATCCTTCTCCCCCACCCTGTCTCGGAGAGCTGCACAAGATCACGTATTCACACTCTCTGCATCCAGTTAGACAACTCTTCAAGTGACCTGTTTTCTCAGAAATGCTGAGTACAGTAGAAATCGTTGTGTGTAATGCTTAAAAATAGGGACACTGGAGGCAAACCTATTAAGCACCTTTTGAACCAAGACCAACCAACCAGGCTTTGTGAAGCCTTTGTTCTCATCTCCATGAAAACCAAATGCAAAGCTACATAAAACTGGACAACAGATTGCACAGTGTTTTGACAGCCCTTAGCTTACCCTTTTGGGAGTACAGGCATATCTAATATAGCACCACTAATATTTCTGTAATCGATTTTTCCCTTCGTTAACCAATTCTTCTTCATTCCTGGCACACTACCCTTGGACCCTGAAGGAATTAACATCAAGTGGTGCCTGTAAGTAAGTATGACACTTTTTTAAGGGACATCATTAACAAAAGACCTGATCCATGAGGTGATGAACAACCACAAATCTCACCAGCGGTGGCAGAGGCACAAACTGTTTGGCAAGCCACAGCAGTAAAAAATCATTTGTCGTGTCGCACTGCTGAGCCCCACGCACAACAGAAACGCACTGCAATGTCATAGCACCCTCCTACTGCACCCAATTGGTCTCGCTATGCAAGTAGTTCCACCGTCAGCTACGAAAAACTGCTGTGCATGAGCGGCCACTTGTGGGGGGGAGAGTTTCACTGCAGTAACAGAAAGAACAAAACAAGCAGAGAAAAATTATTAAGAGGAAAATGGGTCACTTAATGTTTCATGTGGGTGGTTTTTTCTAGTTAAAATATAAAAATCCTCATTTTCCCCTGTGCATCACAGGAATGCAGACAGGACTGTAAAATATAAAACATGATCCAGCTGGAAATCCATACCTCAGCACAGCATTTCTCAGGCTTTTTTGGATACATCTCCCTCAGACCTATTCCACACTCCACCTTGTCCCCTCCCATCTAAGCACGTCTTATAAGCAGCTCTGAAACTAGTGGGGCACACTGTTGAGGAAGGTGTAATGGAGGTATGCTGCATGGGAGCTGATGGAGAAGGTACTATGTGGTTGGATGTAGAAGTTTAGGGCAGGGCCACATCAGGGGATGGGGCAGAACCACAAGCCTACGAAGATGCAAGAAACACAGTAGCCAAAGAGATCACCTAGAGCCAGCTGGTAACTCTTCTCTTCAAACAAACATGAAGAACCATGTGAGTTTTCAGCAAACTGGCATTCATTTCTTTATTGCATAGACAGCAGCTTTCTGTGGAAATGGTTTTGGCACTTGCTGGTGTTTGTTTTTTCATTTATGTCCTGTTCTGAACAAAGATGTCAGCATTTCAGGTGATTCTGACCAAATCCGATTAACACCTTCCAAGCTGAGAAATCAACACCAAAATCCAAGCTCCTCTGGAGTTTAAGTTCTAAAGTGGCAGAAGGGAAGGGCAGAGAAGCTAAATAAGGAACTAGAGGAAGACAGGAGATAAAGTACTTCGGGGGTACCTCCTCATCTGGAAAACCCTAACAACTTCACTCTACTGCCGATTTATTGAATATGACAAATGACACGCATTATCAAGCATGAAGTGGTGATACTTACCTTTTGCTACTACGCTAACAAGCAAAATGGTCCGCTTAAACCTGGGATGGAACTTATACAGTCATTTCCACTGCTACCTGGTTTGCCCCCTCCTGCAGATTTGCACCACAGGGAGAACTTCCATGTTGTAGGCCTAATTCCAGCGCATACAATTTCAGATTAAAATTAGTCAATAGCAGAAGACTAGCCACAGCAGGAGGTACTGAGGATATATATAAAATAACTTTACAGGATAATTAGTTGTTCTTTTTGTTTTAAGTCTTTCTGAGGCATAAGACTTTGTCATTTCAAAGCAGCTTGATGTATCTATTAAAAGAATCAGTGGCACTTTCTGGAATACTTAAAGCCAGGTTAGAATCTGGACTTAGATCCTGAGCAGTGGCCGTTGTTTACCCGGTCTTCAGCAAAGCATTCAACATGGTTTCTACCGCCTTCTCCTGGACAACCTGGCAAGATAGAGATTGGATAGGTGGTCTGCGAGATGGGTAGGAAATTGGCTCACAGGCCACACTCAGAGGGTGATGATCAATGGTTTTTGCTCAAACTGGCAGCCTGTCACAAGTCGAGTCCCCCAGGGATCAATACTGGGCCCCACACTGTTCAACATCTTCATAAATAATCTGGACAATGCAACTGAAAGCACCCTCATCAAGTTTGCTGATGACACCAAACAGGTAGACACGTCAGAAGGGAGAGCCATCTCACAGAGAGACCTGGACAGGCTGGAAGAGTGGACTAGCAAGAACTGTATGAAGTTTAACAAAGACAAGTGCAAAGTCCTGCACCTGGTACGACATAACCAAAGAGCCCAGTACAGGCTAGGATCTCTGTGGCTGGGGAGCAGCCTTGTTGAAAGGGACCTGAAGGTCCTGGTGGACAACAAGCCGAACATGAGTCAGCAGTGTGCTGCTGCAGCAATAAAGGCAAATCGGATCCTGGACTGCATCCACAAGGGCATTACTAGCAGAGATAGAGATGTGATCACCACACTCTACTCAGCGCTTGTCAGGCCTGATCTGGAGTGCTGTGTCTGTCTAATCCTCACAATTCAAGAAAGATGCAGACAGACTGGAGAGGGTCCAAAAGGGGGGGCCACGAAGGTGATCAAAGGTCTGGAGAACATGCCCTATGAGGAAAGCTTGAAGGAGCTGGGTCTTTTCTCCATGAAGAAGGGAAGGCTCAGGGGGAACTTCATCACAGTATTCCACAGTACTTAAAAGGGCAGCTACAAAGACGACTGAGGCTCCGACTTCACGAGGAGCCACGTAGACAGGACAAGGGGCAACGGGTGCAAGTTGCACCAGGAGTGGTTTCATCTCAATCACTGGAACAATATTCCCAAGGACATGTGGAGTCCCTACCGCTGGAGGTTTTCAAGATGGAATTGCACAGGGTGCTAGATAGTCTTATCTAGGCTCCCTTTCCCACGAAAAGTTGGACCAGATGATCTTTTGAGGTCCCTTCCAACCTGGGCTGTTCTACAATTCTATGATCTTATGGCTCTTGAAGTCAAATTGAATTATGTGTATTTCTGAAGACAATTAAGTATTAAGCTTAGCGGAACACTTTTTTTTTTTTCTGTTAAATTAGAATCGGGAAGAGAGAAAAGAATAACTGCAGGCATCAGTTTCTTACTGTCCTTTGTACATAAGAGATACTGCAAGTTACAGTGGCACTAAATTAAAAACTTGGACACACAGAAAAATCTTAAACATTGTTATAGTTATACTTGTAATAATTTTATTAAAACATTGATATTGAAGGCCATACGCTTCATTTTCAGAAATAACTGTATTTACATTTTTCCCCAGGGTGATACAGACCCAATATATTTTCTTTATACACCACAAATACTTATTTTTTTCATGAGCATCTTTAGTAGTAGCCCAGCCTGAGGTGTGAAGACAGTACGAAGATGGTACACAGCTAGGGGAATCTGCCCTACTACGTATTTGCAACACAACTATCACTGCTTAGTACACTGTCTGCTCAAGTAAGACTGCTGACAACACAACTGCAAGGCTGCCCTTTGCAGAAGTGGGAGGGAATCACTGAGATTTCTTCCACATCAATAATCAGTGCAAGAGCATTGCCAGGAGAACTGAAAGCCAAAAGAAGGGCAACAATACTCCTCCCATCAGGGAGAACCCTGTTCATATTGGCAGTTCAAGCATATGCCTAAAAACCCCTGTATTATACTAAATGTTAACAAAGTTTTGATTTTACCAACACCTTTGTGAACCATCATAAAGAGGAGAGATGCTGGCAGGCCCATCTATTTAGTCATGGAAATGACAGGAGACTTCTGCCCCAAACTGTTAGGTTCTCAGGCCTTTTTTTTTTAATCTTAACACTGACATTACTAAACACTTGTAGGCAAGTGCTCTCAAAAGTGCACAAAGATTTTCAAAAGGATCTTCACTCACATTTGGGCACCGAAACAAGAGACACATTGTTGAAGCAAACCCTGTGCTGGAACTTCCACATCCTATTGAACAAGTCCTCTTGTCATATATTGGAGCATCTCAGCTCCTAATGAAAGTGGCACAGCCACATGAGGCCACGAAGTTCTGAGGTCCCTATTTCACAGATGGGAAAAGTAAGTGACCCGCCTGTGATGAGGTGCCTATGGCAAAACTGAATCCACAACTCCTAACTTTGAATGAAGTACCAAAATCCCTAGCCTATCCTCCTAATGAATAATAATTTGCTTACAGAATTTAATTAACTTGTTATACTTAGAGCCATAGCTTACTGAGTCCATAGTTTAAGAAAAATCAAAATGCAGAATTCCTGTGCTGCAGAAAAATCACATTGATAAATCACATATTCTAGTTAATTCCCTGAGGGAAGCCTCAAAATTATTTTTCAATCACCTTTCTTAACAAATCAAACCCTCACAATCATACATTCTGATACTTTTGGGAAGGTAAAAAATTAAGAGGATACTTGATGTGCCTGAAATTTCAGTTCTAAGATCTATTAAATAGAAACTCTGCCCAACTTCAAGTGCAAAATATATTTGTACTTTTCTTCAGCTAAAATACAAACTTCGCCACCAAAACATGTTAGCGTTTTATAGGCAAATTCCAAACTTGAGCAAAATGAACCAAGCTTATAGATCAGAAGTGCTGATGTGGTAATCTCACTTTCTACTTTACATACTGCACTTTAGAATAGGGACTTCAGACTTATATACTAACGTGAAACCTACTTAACACTGCAACGTGAACAAGGACATTCAGAGCATAGGACCGGTAATAATATAAAATAGTTACAATTTTTTTAGAAAAGTTAGAGAAAAGAAAAATAAAAAACAATTTATCCATTTATATATGCATAAAAATAACCATGTGTATTTGCAATCATTATTTGCATAGTCTCTGCCTGCATCCGATATTGCCAGTGTATGTTACTTAATATTAAAATGTAGTTCATCTACTATATAAGCCAGCACATGATTGGGATCAGATCAAGCCCAGTCTGGCATCAGGGAGAATTAAAATTACGAAATGTAGCAGGGACTCTGAGAAACAAATAAAGTTTACCTGTGAATAAGAGAAGGCATGCAGTTTTAAAATAACAAGGAATATTTGACATTACATTACTAATAATCACTGTGTAGGTACCTCAGTTATCCCCAATACTGAGATGAGGTCATGAAATAATAGTTTACAGATCTTCTCAGAAATATCTTATCAGCAGCCCGTGTGAAGGATTTACAGCTTCATGGAAGGTATTCCTAGCTGCTGGCTGCAGAAATCACTTGAGCCAACCACATGGAAGAGAAAACAAAGAACGTAAGTTTTCCAGTATTGAAAGAAAGTACTTTTCATTTCAGTAGGTCTCCCAAGGCTTTCATCTGGGAAAACGAGACCTGTGAAAGTTTATTCTGCTTTGTTATTGCCCGACAAAAGTTGAGTACCAGTTCCCACAATATTTCATAAAATTGAAATTTGTGTGTGCATGTACTTAAAAGAACATTCCTTTACAGGCATGGGTTGAAATACACAGCAAATGCAAAAACAAAGCTCATGAGTTTTGTATCACTAACAAGCATTTTTCACACTAACATGTGAGGGAAGGCAGCGATATTGGGGATTGCAGTACAAGACTGGGAATTTGCTTTGCTAGGGTCTTTTTCTATCAGCTACTCTTACAGACTCACTCTGCTTGGATAAGTCACATCAGTCAACATTTTTCAAGATACGTGCAAGGGAGCATCTGGACTGCCTACCTTAAAGCTCGATTTGAAAGCATGTAAAAGGCTTATAAATTTCCACAACTTCTGATAGAGGAGGGAGAAGAATACACAGACTTTTGGAAAAATTAGTACAAGAGTAACTGAAAGCAGATCCCTGAAACCGAAGGCCCCCTCCAATTTTTATTATTTTTTAAAATTTATTTGGCATCTGCTCATTGGTGAGCTCCTTTTCCATGCAACACTGACTTCCCCCCCCACCTTTCCCGACACACAGAGTTATTAATGTACTGACCAGGATTGTGGGCTTTTGGGGGTTTTTTTGCAGACTAAATATCTGTCTGCAAATAGCCAATCTTGTCCTATTGAATTTATCTAGCCTAGTGAAGCTGCCAATGCACGACAAAAATAGGACTAATCACCAGTCTGTACAAGTGACCTAGATGATGATTGCAATTTATTCCACACCAGAACTAAATCGCCTTCACCGTTTGTTAAACTGTAGAGCAGTGCTGGCGGAGATAAAACATGCTGCCTTTCAGGAGAGGTTGACTACGCCTTGCTATCCCTATATGCACACAGGAGTGTAAAATTGTTCCCGTTTTTCCGCACATACTTACCACAATGCACTTGCTCCACCTGTTGCCCACTTGCATTTCTGCAAGTCCATCTACAGTTGCAATCTGTCTAAAAGCAATTGCTTTGTCTTTAGGGATAGTTATGGATCTTTATGCCTGCTTGCTCACTCCTAGCTTAGCCAGTACAGATTAGCCTTCTGTACAGATCCTGGAAAGCACAATCAGCAGAGTTTAGGAACAGCTGGAGAGCCACAGATCTGAACCAGAGAACTAGCTCAGCTTTAACCATAGTACACTAGAGATACTGAGAGCCTGACAAGCATCTGTCAGGAAAGCAGGATTTACTAGGTAGTTAACTCCTCAGCAAAGCATCCCCAATTTAGATTATGGGATTAATAGCAAATGCACATTCCTCCTTTCCAGCACTTCTGCTAGGTTAGCACCAGGAACAAGGAGGAAAAACGTCTTTAATTGAAAGAGACAGACACTTCCACTAAACAGCTCTGGCAGCATCAGGGTCCTCCATGATACTCAGTTGTGCTGCTTGTTCCTAATGGCTAGAAATGACCAACCTGGCAGCAAAGTACTGCTTGGCTCCTCCGAGGCCAACAGCAACCAAAATTTGAGCATTTGCTGTCACTGGACTCACACTGCTCTTCTAGAAGACAGAATTTCTCTTACCTATTTAATATGTACTAGTACTTTTCTTTCATACAAGTGCGAGACAGAAGGTGGGGACATGGCTCAAGATTACATGCCATGCTGAGGGGGAGCTGGAAGAGACCTGAGGAAAAACACAACTGTATTAATGAAGCATATGCTTGCAGCCACAGCACTTCTAATGCCAGGGGTCCCATTAGAGCCACAGCTGCTTTCTGGAGCCTGATAGAGTAATTGCAGCATCTGTGTTGCCATCTCTGACTGAGCTGTGGGTCAATGCCCCCTCCTTTCAAAAACAGCAATCAAAAGTTATCTTCAGACCACTTTATTGCACTAAGCTTGACTTCACAGCACAGCAACATCCATAGTCTGGTATCTGCTGCCCTCCCCTGCTCTGTCAGCATAACATGAAGAGCAAGAACAGGGAGCTTTTTCCCTCTCTCCCCCTTCCTTCTGTAGAGTATGGACACAACATGGCTGCTAAATTCTGCTAGAATATCCCCAAGGAGGCCTGGGAGCTGACTAACAAGCTAACAAGGTAGTAGGAGGGAGGAGTGCCCTGTCATAGCCAGCCTGCCCTCTGTGTGATGCTAAAGTCAAGTTCCCTTTTGTATTCACCCACCCCCAGAACCTTTGGCCGCTATAACACAAAGGCAGCAACACCTGTTTGGCACAGCTCTCAAAGGGGAGTTCCTTCTCTCCAAACCCTTCTGCAGTCTCCATTTGAACCACTAGAGTCCATTCCTACTATAGCTCCAAACTTTCTTGTCATTATATCTGCTTTTTTTCCTGCCCATGGGAATTTAAGGCTGAGGAGAGGCTGTGGCCAACACAGAAGACAGACAAGGCAATTGCCAAGTGCCATTTATTATGAACTTTGAGAACTGGCAGCTCTGAAACAGAGTGACTGCAAACTTGTGGAGGTAGAGCTGGATTGGTTTGGTATTCAACTGGCACTTAGACACTTTCCATCAATACCATAGACTAAAAAGTTTCCTAAGAAAACAAAGAAGCAAAGTGTAAATTTTGAAAATGTGACTGGGTAGAGACAGTCAGTCTCTCCTCAGGCTGTGCAGACCAAGTTGACCATAGTAAACTCCCTTGCACTCTAACCTTTTCCTAAACAAAAAGGTACAGAGGACTCAACCAAGCCAGTCTTTAGATGGTCTTTTCCCACACATGAAACAGTGGACATGACTCAGGAAGAATCTTGAGGTATAACTAAGGCAGAATTTAGCCAAGGCAGAGCAAAGTACATAAGGTGACTGGGGGAAGGAGGGGGCAGAATACACCTTAAAACACCGATACAACTTTGAATTGGTACACAAATGGCTCAGACAGATCTGCTCCATTCCCCACTCACTCTCAACACAATCATAAGACCAACTTCAAAGAAGTCAGTTTCTTCAGTACGCTTTTGTTTTAAGCCATACAGTTTTGTCTTCCCCATTTCTACCTGAATGTTAAACTTTTTTTAGGAACTTTATCCCAGTATCCAAGGCCTTTTGTGTGAAGGTCAATAACAAGAAACAGTCCTCAGCAGGCTTGCAGTTCCTTGCTCTTGTCATTCGAGTCACAACTCTGCTTGACACCAGAGTGAAGGGGTTGGTTTTGTCTCCAGAAGCTACAATTTTAAAAACACCGTCAAAAAATAATGCTTCTGATCAAAAAGAAAAGCAAGCATGGGAAACAGTGAACATTTGTTTAGCTTCATAGTTCTGGAACTAAATGTTTAATTTGTTGTTCCTATGCAAATGCCCCCATAGTTTCAAACAGGTATGTATTCTCCTCCAGCCCAACTTCTTTACATGTAAACATGATGCAGTGTTTGCTCCAACACTATTTTTACCCAACTGACTGCATGTTATGTGATCAACAACTGCTTGATGAGTTCTGGGACCTTGAAGGTCACAGTTTTATTTACCTATCAGCCCTGGAAATGAGACAAAGGGGAAGGGAGTAGAAGAAAGAAAGACTGAAGCCAAGTTAAATTCTATTTCAAGTGAATTTATTGAGTTACAAAGAACCTGCCAGCTCCACCATATTTACAAAGGTTTTCAAGAGGATTCTAGAGCTATTACTGCTACTGAACCACAAGTTAAAGATGCATAAACAAACCAAATCAACCACATCCATAGTGTCAACTGTAGAAACACCAGTTACCTTATAGGACTTTGAGGCATACTCAATCAAACATGGGGAAAATGTTTTCCAACCACTAATTTCTAAAGCCACCAGCAAGATTCTCATTTCTTCCTCTAATATGGCTATGCCTGAAGATCAGGCATCTTTATGCCACTGTTGATGGAAGTTGGTTTCTGATCTTCAATATACACATTTTATGAATCAGGAATTTAATTAGAAGGCTCTTCAGAAGCAAGTATTACAAGGTGTTAAAATAATCTTAAAGAGCACAATGAAATCCCCACTTGGTTCCATCTGATACTTTTACGAGGTAGTATTGCTGCCAGACATGCATGTAAAATCCTGTCATCACTTTGGAGTCACAACCAAAGCAAATGAAGTCAAACTTCCCAGGGCACTGTCACTATTTATGTCTCAAGCAGCATTGTAGAAACAATGTCACCTGCAAACATCACGCTGCTGTTCTTTTCTTACTGTCCATGACTCTTTGAGAGTGTTTTCAGTCAATTTCATCCATTCAGCTGCAAGAAGAAATATTAATGCTCTCTACATTCAGTCATCCATCTTTCCATTCCCCACTCCATCCCCAGAAGAGATCATGAATTCTCTAAGAGACGGGGAGGAAAGAGCGTATCTCCCACTTCAGCTGGGTTCGTTTCCACGTATATTCCAGCTGCATCTCAAGTCCTGAAGAAGTTCCACATTACAATACCACAATACCAAAGGGATATGGATACTGTTAGCCAAGGCCTGTAAGCCCACACATCTGGATGCATGCAGTTCCCACTGACAACAGGTGGCTCTGCTTGCCTTGTTAATAAGCCTACAGTAATTTTTACTTGATCCTGAACTTCACACATTGAATGTTTGGGGAAGGATCTAACTACTTGAGTGCCAGTGACCCTCCTCAGGGCATTGACAGGTGAACATTTGCTGATCAACAACCTAATTCCATAACACGGACTTGTAAAGTATCAACTAAGATTCAGAGTTACTCTATGCACAGAAAACTAAAAACCCAGAAAGGAATAAGTCAGTGTCAAATAGAGTAGCAGGAAAGCTGCTAATAGTATTTCAGAGAAAAAACACTGAAATATCCTTGCTTGTACAAAGCAAGAGGAAGCCTACCAGCTTTATGTTTAAAAGAGAAACATATAACTTTGTTTCTACTGCAAGGGCTACAAAAACAAAACCAAAGAGAAGCCCAAGCATCATTCATGCAAGAGAAATTACCATCTAGCAAGAGGTCTTTTTATAGAGTATGTACTACACTAACGCGAGCCAGCATCAGACCTGGAAAGTCTACCTCCATATAACAGGAGACTGTTAAAGGCACACCATGCTGTCACACTGCTCTCCTCAAAGGAAAAACACATCCTCTCACACTTATGAAATGAGCTACAGAGCTGCTCACTGCAAAGCAGCAGCCACTCCAGGATTTTAAAAGTTTATGCTATCATCATACCAAGGGAATTCTCATCTACTTCTCTGAGATTTGTAGCTGGGCCATGCTGAGAACACATTCAGCTCAAACAGTACATACACAAGTGCCACCCATGTTGGTAACTGAGGTCAGAATCCAGATGCTCAGATGTTGAGACACTGGGTCAGATCTAAATTTAAGTAACAGTTTCGTATTTGCAAGTAAGATTAGAGCAAGTCTTCAAAAGTGGAATTATCCTGATGCTTGTGTACATAAAGAGAACATCAAACTGCCATACATGCTACACTACACCCAACCACAGCGTGAACTGTTCCAATTTAGTGCCAAACACAACGGCAAGGCCACACTCAGCATGAATCAAGCTATGATTGTGAGGAGAGTTTTATAGAACACTTTCAGGCATGGCAGAATATCCTTCCCTACCAGCGTGATGGCTGAATGAGCTGCACCCAGTAACACGTTACATGCCTTATGCATCTCTTCCAGCCCTTCAGAGAAATTGATATAGAGAATGCCACAGTAATATTACTGTGGAACATACTTACCAAGAGATCTTTGCAACTCAGGAAAGCTTGGAGGGGGATTTTCCTATATCCAGTTTTACTGAGGTAAACAGGAATTATTCTAACGACTTGGCTAAGAGATGATCAAACCTCTAGTAAATGTTACTTAAGTGTTCCAAAGCTATTCAGGTCATTCACTAAGAGTTAAGTGATAACTTAAATATTGAGCAGGAAACCTTTGTACTTAGTTTGTGGACTAAAGTCTGAGTTAAATCCTATTATTGCAAGCCAGCAAAACGCAGTCATGCTAGGCTTTGCAAAGATGGTGGAGGAAAAGGGATTCCTTCTAGATTCCTTAAAAACTGGAATATAGTGTAACAAAAGACAACCACGGAAACTCTAACAGTCTGAATATCTCTACAAAATTCTCCTCTGGACCATGAACTGGCCTTGGAAGACTCAAAATAACAAAGGCAAAGAGTTGTACAGCTGAAAGTGTTGTGAAAGACCGAAGGAACTCCATCCAGAACAAATTGTCATGGCCATTGACACAGAAGGATGATACTGGGTAACTCTGTTACCTGGTGCCGTTTTATCAGTGAGAAAGTTTTAGTGCCTCTAACAACCTGGACTTAATTAGTCCAGTAAGGTGGTGCTTTTCCCCTTAACAGATCAGGACTGATTATTGGTATACACCAATAACATATCCCTTTATTTCTGTACTGGGCCACCCTCAATCCTAGATGTGGGGCAGACTGCCCTGCAAGTTTCTATTACCTGAATGATCTCCTGATTTCTTTTTTCAGTATCCGTAACCTCATGCTGAGATTCAAATTCCAGTTTTTGAAAGGCAGAGGGTCAATCTACCAACGCGAGACTCAACAACTGTCCCTTCCAATTATTTAGTGCTTGAAATTGAGACTTTCACAGAGTGCAACCTAGCAGTCATACATAAATCATCACTTATTACCACACTTTGAAAACAGCTGTGTTAGTGGGATTTTACTTCTCAGCAGATTTTACTTTCCCTTGATCTTCCACTTTTTTGATGGCAGCTTGGATAGCTTCTTGATCACCCAGAAACTGGTGAGGGCCCAGAGGGTGCAGATTCTCATCAAGTTCAAGAAGTATGGGCACACCAGTGGGGAGAGTAACATTGATGATGTCCTCATCGGAGATGCCTGCCAAAGGAAAAAAAAAAAAAAACACACACACAGATTTACACCTAGTGCACAGCTTCCTAATTGCCTGCCTAGCTCAGCCTCATTTCTGTTATAAAACAGTCAAAGACATATTCCAGCCTCCATCAACAACACCAGCTTCTCAAGGCTCAATTCCCAGCTAGACCACAGTTTGGTTAGCGCTTTAGGCACAGCTGAAGGAGGGAATTCCCATCAAGATGAAGACAGTTTCTTTGTTTTTCAGTCTACACGTGAAATAAACAGGAAGAGATTACCCTGGAGACTATACCTTTCCTTTAATACAGGACATTGAGGACAATAGGTTCTCCTCCGTATCTTCCCAACTCATGCATCACAAAAGAGGATTAGAATCCACAAGTGCTACTCCAACATGAAACAACCTCTGCTAAGCAACCAATACAAACAGCCTCTTTAAAAAGGCAGGATATCAAGGTTAATTTTTCTCTTAAATTCTCTATGCAAAGCTTCTCACACAAGCTGTCTTAAAAATCAGTATTTAATTCGTCCAGTGTAAGGATCACTGTTTGCCCACATCCGATTTCTCAAAAGCAAGTTTATAGTGTCTTCCCTACAGTACTATTCTCAGAATTACTAGATACAGGATATTCATTTCCACTTTCAAATGAGGGAGAGAGGAAGAAAAGAAGGAAGAAAGTCAACTTATACAACTTGGAGCACTTTCCTGTATTTTTCCACTTCAGAGAAGTAACATGTACCTGGGAAGAAAATTTATTTTACCTAGCTGTGCTTAATTAAAATATTCTGGGGCTCTAATCTCAATGAAATTGCTGCTTATTTTTACATCAAACACACAAGTGGCCAAAGCATCCAAGTGAATTTTGAGATCAAACCTCCTAGTAAAGTTTCCACACAAGGTCTAAGTAGTTGCATTAAAAAGCAGTGACTGCAGAGATATTATTCCTCAGAAATTTCAGGCAAAACAAAGCTACTGTCATTGGGAATGTCAATATTTCTTTTTTCTCCCCTTTTTAGAAGCACTGAGGTCACAGCAACAGCCTACTGTTGTAAAGCAGGACAGCTTCGAGTCATTCGTGCTTAGAAAATACACACAATTAAGCTTCTAAAATGATGACACCATATAAACTAGACCAAGGTGCATGAAGAAAACATCCTCTCGAACAGCTGACAAAACAGATGGTTCTCAGAACATATGGATGCAAATTTACCAGGGACTTTCACATTAAGTAGAAAAGCAGAGCCAACATACTAACAGGAAAACCCACAAAGTCAAGCCACTCAGCAACAGTGGGATGACAACAGGTCAGAAAAAACAGAACTAATCATGAGGTGAGAATCATTTTATGCCCCTGCTCAGAGATTACACAAGCATGCAACTTTTGCAGTGACCTATCCTTGTTTTGATTAGGCCAAGTAGTTCAGCTGTAGATAAGCCCTAAGTTTCAGAAGAGCATGGAGCAAGAGAAACAGACAAACCCTTGCAAGAGGCTTACACCTTGTTACATCCTGAGCCATCAGTCCATTAAAATAAAAGGCATACTCTGCCAGTTTAGCAATCCCTGTATACAAGGGATAAATAATTCACCTGTTGTAGGCAGCAGAATCAGAGACCTACAAAAAGCCACGAAAGGAGCATCTATAATTTTAAAACCGCACACAAATCAATGGGAAAACTACTGAGTCTATTTACCAGGCACAAGCACTATTCTCAAGGACTTTGGTTTGCAAAACAAGCAGCCAAGCTGCCTGAGCTCTTATTTCAAGGATTCTTAAACATATTAAATTTTAACAACATACACGTCACCATGTATCCACAGAGAATCTGGCCCTAGGAACTGTTCTGCCCACCTCTCAGATTCAGTCTCCCAGACTAAACCATTCAGATACACACAGAGCAGATGAAGTCATGCAGGAGAATTTAGGCAAACCACATAATGTGGTCAGCAGCCAGGATATTTAAAGGTTTCCTCTAAAGATGGATTAAACAAAATAGCTGTAGCTACATGGATTCAGAAATGCATTTTACTGTTTTTACAGAACACAAAGTGACCACACCAATGTCAACTAGTATTGACTTACAAAGCAAAACAGTGCAGTCTAGGATAAACAAGCTGCAGCAAGCATGTTGGCTTTCTCCTTGAGATTTTTCCTCGTACGGAAATGTTGCCTCACAGCCAGAAGGCAGGAACTGCAAGTTGAAGTCAGATGAAAATCCTAAAGAAACAATTGTGTCCTGTTGTTTTATTTCAGCACTGTTACTGTATTTGTATAGTATTTCTGTTCTTCAGGAAGCAAGATGCTGATCAGGCTTGTCACACAAGCTCTTCAGTTGCAGGCAAAATGCACACAGAACACTCCCCACCCAGCAGGCTAGGAGAACGATAACGAGATCACATCTTACACTCTGGCCATCACAAGCACGAGCTAACTGCTATCCAGTTACTTCATGTGCTGTAACTATAGCCAAGTGACCTTTTCTTGCGCTTCATCTGAGCTTGCCTGTGTCACAGCCCCACCTTATCTCACAGGGAAGGAGGGTGAAATCAGGGCAAGGACTCAACCGCAGACTACAAGGTGCAATGGGAAATTAGACCACTGAAGAAGCAACACTCTTCCCTCCAGTATAGTACTGAAGCCTGGGTCTCAGCAGTGTTACTAGAAGCAGTCTTTCCCCGAAAAGGTTTAAAACTAAGGTCTTACCTACTTATAGCCATGAGAACCCACAGACATTACTGAAGTACTCAGGATGTCTTCCTCAGGACCCCAGATAAAATGCTGACTGGGCAACTACATTCCTCAAGTGGACACCTCCCATGTTCTCTCTCATGAGCACCTGTTAAACATTGTTCCTTAATAGCAGCTGTACAGCAGGAAGCAGTTAGGTACATGAACATTGTAGAATTTGGTAAAGCACTTATTACAAAAAAGATCTTTCCAAATCACATTCAGAATTCTTTCCCAGCTCACTCACACTCCATTTAACTGAACTGAGTGATCAAACACACAGAGACCAGCAGTATCTCTGTGCAAGCTTAAGAATTCCCCTTTACCTGGTAGTCCATGAAGTGCACCCTGAAGAGTCCTATAGAGGCAAACCCCATTGGGCTTGATTTTGAGCACCTACAGCCAACTTCTACAAGGGCTGGCTCAGCTTCTCCCTCCCTCTCACTTTACCATGGTTCTTACCAACTTCCTTCCTTCTATTCTTATGGTCAGAGCAACACAATAACCACAACAGCTATTGAGAAAGCTACACCCCTCCTCCCCTGCATGTCAACTACATCTGAGGCCAGATGATTCATCCAACAAAACACACAAGATCATATGCATAAATTCAGCCACAATGGGCTTGTTCTAGAACTGGTGCTTTGTAATTGAGATCCAAATCAGGTCATAGCATCCTTCCCACAAGCGTAATGAAAATACTGAAGCTTTAGCCTAAGTTAAATATTCAGGGCCAGATTCTGCCCCCCCTGCAGGCTGGCAGAGCACCTAGCTTCAGTAGGCACAGTGTTAGAATCTGGCTATTAATCTTTACAGAACGTTAGCTCACTGTGCAGATTTTAAGAAAAAAAGGAAGAAGATGGTCTACAACCATGGCTGCAGCGTATTATCTACATCTGTTTTACCCTTATGTCTGCAAAGATTTTCTATGCCCATATTGGGTTTGCCTGGCAAGGCTTTGGTAGTGCGGGGGCTACAGGGGTGGCTTCTGTGAGAAGCTGCTAGAAGCTTCCCCTATGTGCGACAGAGCCAATGCCAGTCAGCTTCAAGACAGACCCGCCCCCACCCCTCCTCAAAACCACACCCGCCACTGGCCAAGGCCAAGCCCATCCACAACAGTCGTAGCGCCTCTGGGATAACACAGTTAAGGGGAAACAAAAAAACTGCTGCACAGCAGCAGCCAGAGGAGAGAAGTGAGAATATGTGAGAGAAACAGCCCTGCAGACACCAAGGTCAGGGAAGGAGGAGGGGGAGGGGGAGGAGGTGCTCCAGATGCTGGAGCAGAGATTCCCCTGCAGCCCATGGTGAAGACCATGGTGAGGCTCCCCTGCAGCCTGTGGAGAAGACCATGGTGTAGTATGTTGTCCCCCTGCAGCCCATGAAGGACCCCACACCGGAGCAGGTGGATGCACCCAAAGGAGGCTGTGACCCCATGGGAAGCCCGTGCTGGAGCAGGCTCCTGGCAGGACCTGTGACCCTGTGGAGAGAGGAGCCCATGCTGGAGCAGGTTTGCCGGCAGGACTTGTGACCCTGTGGGGGACCCTTGCTGGAGCAGTCTGTTCCTGAAGGACTGCACCCTGTGGAAGAGACCCACGCTGGAGCAGTTCATGAAGAATGGCAGTCCCTGGGAAGGACCCACGTTGGAGAAGTTCACGGAAGACTGTCTCCCATGGGAGGGACCCCACGCTGGAGCAGGGCAAGAGTGTGAGGAGGAAGGAACAGCAGAGACAATGTGTGATGAACTGACCACAGCCCCCATTCCCCTTTCCCCTGCACCACTTGGGGGGAGGGAGGAGGTAGAGAAATGAAGAGTGAAGTTGAGCCCAGGAAGAAGGGACAGGTGGGGGGAAGGTGTTTTTAAGATTTGGGCTTATATCTCATTACCATACTCTCATTTGACTGGCAATAAACTAAAATTAATTTCCCCGAGGCAAATATGTTTTGCCCATGACAGTAATTGGTGAGTGATTTCTCCCCTGTCCTTATGTCAACCCACAAGCCTTTTATCATATTTTTTCTCCCCCTGTCTTGACATTGTATTGGGTCTGGCTGAGATGGAAGTTAATTTTCCCCACAGCAGCCCTCATAGTGCTGTGCTTTGTAGTGGTAGCTAGAAAGATGTTGACAATACACCAGTGTTTTAGCTACTGCTGAGCAGTGCTTGCACAGCATCAAAGTTGTCTCTCCAACATTTCCCCCCACCCACCCAGCAGGCTAGGGGTGGGCAAGATCTTGGGAGGGGACATAGCCAGGACAGCTGACCCAAACTGACCAAAGGGATATTCCATATCAGACAACATCTGCTCAGCAATAAAAGTTAAGAGAAGGGCGGGGGGGCATTCGTTATTATGACATTTGTCTTCCAGAGCAACCCAAGCAACCGCTATGCGTACTGAAGCCCTACTTCCCAGGAAGTAGCTGGACATCACCTACTGATGCGAAGTAGAGAATAAATCTTTTGTTTTCCTTTGCTTCCGCGTGCGGCCTTTGCTTGTGCTTTATTAAACTACCTTTATCTTGACCCATGAGTTTTTTCCATCTTATTTTCTCCCCCGTCGTCCTGCTGAGGAGGGGAGTGATAGAGCAGCTTGGTGAGCACCTGGCATCCAGCCAAAGTCAACTCACCACAGTCCTTTTTGGCACCCAACGTGCCAAATTAACTCCATCTCAGCCAGACTCAATACAACATCATTACATAAACAGCTCCTGATCACAGTCTGACTTTGTAGTCATTACTGAGGCCATCCCCGTATGACAATATAGGAAAGCAAACCATGAATCTATCATATTCCCATGCAATAGAGAAATCCAGCCTGCCTTAAAACTCCTCAAGCAGTCCAAGATTAAATAGGCTGAAAGAGGTGCGAGATTGCTTCTACCAGCACTAGCTATCAACTATGGCATTAGGTGAGAAAGTCCCAGAAATCTTGGAGTAAAGACCCAGGCTGCACCACCACAACCAGGAACTCAAGGCAACAGTGTGACAAATAGAGTTCTCCGAGCATACAACTCCGGAGCCTACCAGCATACATATTTCCCTTGGACAGAGCTCTGGCAAAAGGTTTCCATCCCTGGCTGAAGCACTATTGAGAGTCCCTCAAGCCCAAGTTTGTAGAAACCAGTCGCTAACAACTCATGTCTGAAACCTTTCTGTCCCAGCTGCAGGTCCTGGTCAGGCTGTTCCAGCCCTTTTGCACTATAATCAGGCACTTACCACCCCCTTCCCTGAGCTGATTCAAACCACCAACATGACAGAAAACTACTCACTCCTTGCTGTTTCTTGCCAGTTTACAGGCAAAGTTAATTTGCAAAAAGGCCCAACAAGGTCCCAAGAAATAAGCAGCAGAAGCACAGAGCAAAGACTGGGATGCATGATGGGGAGTGCAAGACCATTTCATTTCAGCAGCAGTGAGTTGTTAGATCTCAAGCTGGTTTCTGTAACTGCCCTCAGACACCACAGTCACATAAGCAGTATTTCCTTAAGAAGGTCGAGCAGCAAAATCAGTAAAATAATCTTATTAGGTAGTCCTCAACACACAATCCACACCAGGACTCACTAATGTGGATTGTGCTCCAGCATGTAAACTACTGGAATACTGTAACTGCACAAGTTACAGCAATGCAAAAAAGTAAAATCCTTCAGGGCACTGCTCTCCCTGCTCACCAACTGGTGAGATCAGCATCAGGCCTTCCCCCTCACCATGTTCTGTCTGCGAGCCCAGTTCCAGAGCTCTGTCCCAGCTCTGTGACCACAACCAGACAAGTGCAATGGGTGCAACATCTGCGTATTTCTTCAAGAGTCTAGGTAACTCCTCCCCTCCATTTTTCACCCTGAGGTTATCACGCTCAGTGACCACCACACCATATCCAAGAGATGGCAACCGTTCCACAGGGAGGAAGTTCTAGAACCAGGCCTTCCACAATACCCTGTCTTGAGGTACTTAACGCCAGTCCTCAGGTTAAATGGTCAGGAGGGAAGAAAGAAGTCGAGACAGTCCATCAATCCTTCTGCCAGTCATCTGGAAAATTAGTCCATTAGACTTGGTCTCCAATTAGTACTTCAACAGAAACAGGGCAAGCTGGTCACGACTATTACACTAATGTTGTCTTTACTATGGGACACTGCTAAGAGGGTCTCAATCTAAAGTATCAGTTATTAGACAAGAGAGCAAACTATTTCTCCTTCAAAGAATTGAGGAAATCACCTGTAAATAGATCCTGTGCATCTAGGATGCTTATTTAGCAAATTTTAGCAACTGATGCTTTCATAATCAATATGATGTTTCAGCATCCAAAGTAAGATCTATCGAACAAGTCTGCTATGGTTACTTTAAATACCGTCCTCATTAACATCCTGTTGCTGTTGCTTTTTCAATGCATCAGATATGGTATACCATGAAAGAAAAAATATGGCCTAAAGACCTGAGTTACAGGTCATGGTCCATACCAATAGGTGTCACAGAACAAACAGTTGCTAAGTTATGACAAGACACTTCCATCAGCAAGCACAAGACTGCTGCCTGAAGAAGAAAATGTTACTTTTAGAGAGCCTTTCCAATGCTAACAACATATAACGAAAACTGTCCTCTTGCTCTGCCAACTTCTGACTCCTGCTAAAGCATCAGCTGTCCTGACTGTTCCAGCAATGCAAAGAGTACTCAGCAGAGTCAGACCTGTAGAGACACACACACATTTTTTAAATAACTAAAAAAATGAGTGGACACAATCCAGTCTGTGCATACTTGCAACTACACCTCTAGTAGGCTGCATTCATACATGTATAATCACTAAATTCTACTCTACCCACAGACAAAGAAATTAATACAGTCCATCTTCCCGTTTAGGATGACCTAAACTAGAAGCCATGTCATTAAAGAAGAGGTGGGGGGGGGAAAGAATCTAGCAATGCCTTAAAGATAAATCACAACCTTTTCAAGTCCCAAATAAATAAGCAACCTTATGCTAAGCTACCAACTTACCTGTTTATTAGTAGGCATTTTCTATATCGGGAAATAATACAGTATTTTCATAAGCTTTAGAAAGTACCTACTCTCTGCAGAACTCCCTGTCACAGCAGCTTTTTTAAGTAAAGAATTATCAGGAATGAAGCCTCAAAAGTGACCCACCACAGTAACAGTCAAGAATGTCTTCCACAACCCAAGACAAGCACTTTATTCTGCTGTGTTATAGCAATGCTTGTTTAATGAACAGATTATGACTTAAATCTTTCTGACAAAGCAACTGATTGAATCCAAAAATAGTTAGAGCCTGAAGAGTATCTACCTAGACCAACCGCAAAGTTAGTTTGGATACAGTAGTTTAAAATGAGCAGTGAGAAACAAGGGGAAAGCATCTGGCTCTTTTCTTAACTACATTAACCTAACTAATTCTCTCCCCCTTCCACATCCCCCAGTTTGATTCCTGTTCCAATAGGCCAACTTTTTACTTTCTCCTTGGAGACCACAGACATTAAGTGTTACATTGCCCAGGTAAGTAATATACACTACAGAACAAGATGTAAAGCTCTAAGCAGTTGAATAAGGGGAAGAGGGAAAGGCTAAAAGACGACACTTACCTTCCACATGCTTGAGCAATGCCCTGCTGCTGTTACCATGAGCAGATATAAGGATCATTTTGCCACTTTTCAGTTCTGGCACTATCTTTTCATTCCAATAAGGAAGGAGTCTATCAAGCACATCTTTTAGACTTTCAGCCCTTGGGAGATTATCCTGAGAGACATCACTGCATTTATACCGGCGATCATTGTATATCTCTTCATAGTAAGGATGAGATTCAGTTATGGGAGGTGGGGTAACATCATAGCTTCTCCTCCATATTTTCACTTGCTCCTCCCCATGATTCAGAGCCATTTCTGCTCTGTTGAGACCAATCAGTGCACCATAGTGACGTTCATTCAGTCGCCAGGAACTCTGAATGGGAACCCACTCTTGGCCCATCTCTTCCAGGATAAGCCACGCAGTCTGAATGGAGCGGCTGAGTACAGAGGTGAAGACGAGGTCAAACTCAAAGCCCAGTGCTTTAAGGTGTTTGCCACAGTTCTGAGCTTCCTTTATCCCATCACTGCTCAGCTTCTGGTCCACCCAGCTGCAGAAGCGATTCTCCTTGTTCCAGGCTCCTTCCCCATGTCTTAAGAGAACAAGCCTGTACTTAGCCATTTTGGTTGCAGCTTAGCACAGATGACAACTGGTCTGGCATCTAATAATGATGCATCTGGACAGAGATAGGAGACAGATACATCAAACATCCCACAGATAATGCATTACAAATAGTAATATGGCAGCAAAGAGTAGACAACTATCAGAATCAAAACAACCAAAGAATCAAGTGTCTGCTGAGCATGTTATCTTTGAGGTCTCCTGGCTTTGAATTCCTTCCCACCCTCATGTGGGAGGAACAGCACCATCCTCCACCCAGCTTGTTGCAACTAGCCCACTTAACCAATTGATTAGTAGCAGATTTATACAAGCTGTTCCTGCCTACAGATTTCCCTCAAGTGCTTACACAGAGCCTCACTCAACATCAGAAGCTCCCAACCAGGGAAGCAGATCTCACTCTCACTGGTGAACTTTTTAGAGGTAAGACATGGAGCCCAAGCTCGTAAGAGCTGCCCGGACCCACATTGGCTCCAAGGGAACGCAGGCACAGATAACAACTGTGATCCTCGGCCAGAGCAATTGGAGAGGAGGACCACAGAATTGGAACTCGCAATACACAGAACCTTATTAGCTTTCCTCAAAGGAGATGTCACCATAATCATGCTCTGCATAACTTGTTTCCTCACATCCCCATCTTGTCCTGCTAATTATGCCAGTCTCTGCTTGATTTTTTTCCCCAGGCCACCTCCTCCATCATTCCTCCACACTCAAGTGCCACAACACAGCCTCTCTGGGATGCAATGCACAACTAGTAAGTCCTCATTTCATTGAATCCAGAAGCGATCTCACAGATTATTCCATCCCCTTCATGACTTTCAAGTATATTTTTCCCTCTTGTGTCTATGAATTACAGTGCCAGGTTGTCAGGCTCCAGGATTATGTTTTTACTTTTGCAGTGGGCACAAATGGTGTATTTTCTGTCCTCATTAAATAACAGACAGCTACACATTCATAAGGTCAAACAGCATCTTTCTCTGCTCCTGTTGACTAAGCAACACCACCTCTGGATTGTCTTCAATGGGAGATGGATTTTGACCACTCACCCAAGCTTTTGCTATGTGGCCAAGAATCTTCTAGCAGACTGTGTGATGCCTGAAACGTCCGTCTAACACAGTATTGCAACTCTGAAAGCTGCACCTGATCACTTTGACCTGAGATGGCACAGACTAGATAGCAATGGACAGAGCAGGGGAAAAAATATAAAAATACAACACTCTGCACTGGGAGGACTGCTGTATACTCAAATGAACATTAAGTGCTCTCAAAACCATGGACAGTGGGAGACTGAGGTCTGATTTCTGCACACACAACTTTGGACTAGATTTCCATAAGACACATGCTTATGGGAGCTCCCATCATCTCGTATCAGTTGAGCTGCTTCAGTCACACTCCAAGTCTCTCAGATTCAGGCCCACTGTGACCCTGAATTAGGACAGTAGGACGGGTTAGGCCCATGCACTCTGGGTTTTGGGAAGCACCCAGCACACTATCAGCATTCATTTTTACCAGACTTTCAAAAAGTGTATAGAAAAGTTGAATTCATTAACAGCCTCAGTAATTTGATCTTGACTGTAACAGCAGCTTAGTTCTCCTTTACTCCCACAGAAGACAGACACTACATCACACAAGGACACTATGGAATACCTCCCCAGCTCTAACTTCTGACTACTGGTACAGCTCAGGATTAAAAAGCCTTTGAGGACTGACAGATTTTTACAGAATATCAGGAGGTATTGTCTGACACACAATAGACAGTTGGTAACTACAAGGGAAAGTCTTCTGTGATTTCACGCAAAGGAGGCCTGCATTTTATGTATGACAAGGAACATCTCAGTCAAAATCCCTTGCACGTTCCACTTTTCCCACTCACAATAATCAGTTGCACATTAATCAAAGAAATCAGTTCTTGTTGGGATTCAGGTGTCATGTCACATCAGATATGATACTAAACTACACCCTTTAAGATACCAGGTATATAACAAAATGGAGTATCAGACAGCATTTCCATCTAAAGCCAAAGTTATCTTTCTACAACATCCCAAAGATACAATTAAAAATTGCAGTGTGTTCACAGCATGAACTACTACACAAAGCATAGCCCCATAAAAAGCTCTATCTCTGCAGATACCTCCTTGTTCAGTTTAGTTGATTATGTAATCTGTTCCTGTGGATAATACAATTTACAAAACCAAATTAAGACCCTGTCCTGGTTTCAGGTGGGACAGAGTTGATTTTCTTCCTGGTAGCTGGCATAGTGCTGTGTTTTGGATTTAGTATGAGAAGAATGTTGACGACACACTGATGTTTTAGTTGTTGCTAAGTGGTGCTTACACTAGACAAGGACTTTTCAGCTTCCCATGCTCTGCCAGGTGCATGAGAAGCTGGGAGGGGGCACAGCCAGGACAGCTGATCCAAACTGACCAAAGGGATATTCCATACCATATAACATCATGCTCAGAATATAAACTGGGAGGAGCTGGCCAGGGATAGGCAATTGCTGCTTGGGGACTGGCTGGGCATCAGTCAGTGGGTGGTAAACAGTTGCATCACTTGTTTTTCCTGGATTTTGTTCCTCTCTCTCATTGTTTTTCTCTTCATTACAATTTATCATTGTTGTTATTATTATTTTATTTCAAGTATTAAACTGTTCTTATCTCAATCCATGAGTTTTCTTACTTTTGCCCTTCCAATTCACTCCCCTATCTCACTGGGGGGGAGGGTAAGCAAGCAGCTGTGTGGTGCTTAGTTGCCAACTGCAGTTAAACTGCAACAGTCCTTTTTGGCACCCAACATGGGGCTCGAAGGGCTGAGATAACAACAGATATGACCGTGTTAAAATAAATTTGTTACAAGCATTTAATAGTCCCCGAGTCACAATGTTGTTTTATTTGTTCACACGGTTGTGTTATGTAAATCCTTACCCACAGTATGTATTCCCTGTGGTGCTGTTTATCACTTCTGGGAGATGGATCAGGATTATCACTTTGCTGTACTGTATAACATCAGCTTCTGATACGATAATATTATTGCTAAAAAAACTAATTTGGTATCTGTATTTGGTATTGCTGTCCTCTCTGTACCTCGGGTGCCATCTCTTGGAAATTATCAATAATGACACTCTCCACCTTTTCTCCCTGGAGAACCAATCTATGGGAAGACAGAGGGGGATGCTTTCCCCCGTTCTTTCACCTTCACTTTCTCCTTTAGGCTAGTCACACCAGCTTTCAAGAATTTTTACCATCCTAGGGATGTTCAAGCCAGCATGCTCCTATTGCTACGTCTCCTGAACATGTTTCAGGTCTTGTTTAGGGTTAAACAACTATTGAAAAAAAATCATCCAGAGATCTGCCCCAAGGCTGGATGGTCATGGGTAGCATGGCATGTGGGAGAATACAAGCAGGTACTTAAAGAACTTCTCACCTCCAGTGGTCTGGAACTTCACTCCCAAACAACTACAGGATCCTGATGAAGTGATAGAATGCTTGAAAAAAAAAAAATGCCATGGTTACTCCAAAGAGGCACAACTCCAAGTCACAGAAACTGCTGAAGGAGAAGGTGAATCGAGCCAAAGTACGTCACGTAGATGCTCACGTACCCAAGAGTCAGGCCACTGAAGAACACTGAAACAACGAGCAGGTAGGTCAGGCTGCTAAGATTGAAATGGCTCAGGTGGATCTGGACCAGCAACATAAGGGTGAATTATTTATAGCTCAGTGGGCCCAAGACACCCCGGGCCATCAAGGAAGAGATGCAACATATAGATGGGCTCATGATCGAGGGGTGGACTTGACCATGGATGCTATTGCACAGGTTATCCATGAATGCGAAACATGTGCTGCAATCAAGCAAGCCAAGCGAGTAAAGCCTCTCTGGTATGGAGGACAATGGTTGAAACATAAATACGGGGAGGCCTGGCAGATTGATTATATCACGCTCCCACAAACCCGACAAGGCAAGCACCATGTGCTCGCCATGGTGGAAACAACCACCGGATGGCTGGAAACATACCCTGTGCCCCATGCCACTGCCCAGAACACTATCCTGGGCCTTGAAAAGCAAGTGCTATGGCAACACGGCACCCCAGAAAGAACCGAGTCAGACAAGGGGACTCATTTCTGAAACAACCTCCTAAACATCTGAGCCAAGGAGCATGGCATTGAGTGGGTATATCACATCCCCGACCATGCACCAGCCTCCGGGAAAATCGAACGATACAATGCACTGCTGAAGACTACACTGAGAGCAATGGGACATTCAAACATTGGGATACACATCTAGCAAAAGCCACCTGGTTAGTCAACACTAGGGGATCTGCCAATCAAGCTGGCCCTGCCCAATCAAAACTTTTACATACTGTAGAAGTGGATAAAGTCCCTGCCATGTACATAAGAAATACACTGGGGAAGACAGTCTGGGTTATTAGTGCCTTGGGGAGAGGTAAACGCATTCGTGGGATTGCTTTTGCTCAACGACCTGGGTGCACTTGGTGGGTGATGCAGAAGGATAGGGGAAGTCCAGTGTGTCCCTGAAGGGGATTTGATTTTGGGTGAGAATAGCCAGTGAATTAAATTGTATGATGTTAACTGCTATATAATACTGTGTATCATCACTTCTATGGTTGCTATATGCCATATCAATGGTATTACAGTAAGAATCACCCAGATTAATGAAGAATGAACTTTGATGAAACTGAGCAAAGTGCAGCAGTGATGCTTCAGCACGCAGCAATCTAACACCACACACCATCTCTCCTGCCCTAAAAAGACTGTTATGACAGATGGAGCCTAAAGTCATCAACTAAATGAACTCAACAGACATTTTAGAGGGATGGCCCATAGCCTAAGGAAATTATATCTGTGCATATATACCAAAAGACAGGAAAAGCGGTGGTGATTAATTGGAATGTATTGGAAAGTGTAGGACCTGGGCATGACATAGATAGTATAGAATAAAGGGTGGACACTGTCCTGGTTCCAGCTGGGATAGAGTTAATTTTCTTCCTGGTAGCTGGCATAGTGCTGTGTTTTGGATTTAGTATGAGAAGAATGTTGACGACACACTGATGTTTTAGTTGTTGCTAAGTGGTGCTTACACTAGACAAGGACTTTTCAGCTTCCCATGCTCTGCCAGGTGCATGAGAAGCTGGGAGGGGGCACAGCCAGGACAGCTGATCCAAACTGACCAAAGGGATATTCCATACCATATAACATCATGCTCAGTACATAAACTGCGAGGAGTTGGCCAGGGATAGGCAATTGCTGCTTGGGGACTGGCTGGGCATTGGTCAGCAGATGGAGAGCAGTCGCATCATTTGTTTTTCCTGGGTTTTGTTCCTCTCTCATTGTTTTCCTCTCCATTACAATTTATTATTATTGTTGTTATTATTATTTTATTTCAAGTATTAAACTATTCTTATCTCAACCCACAAGTTTTCTTACTTCTGCCCTTTGAATTCTCTCCCCCATCCCACCCGGGGCAGGGAGAGTGAGCAAGCAGCTGTGTGGTGCTTAGTTGCCAACTGGGGTTAAACCACAACAGACCCAATACAAAAAACCAAGACCCAACAATAGAGGAGATGCACCTGTTCACACATGTTCTTAGTTGGGTACTTTTGGCCAAAACCACTTAAAAACTCAATGATTATAACAAAAAAAAAAAAGACTCATACAAAGACCTAAGATCATCTGGGGACCATAAACTCCAGTTCAGTCATATAAAAGATTAGGCAGAATCACCATTCTCAAATAAATTTAGAAAGGACTGGCAGTCACAGCATTGTTTAAATATCAGTCCACTTATGGAAGCATTTAAGCTAGAAAGCCTTAGAGCAACACATGGAAATAATCCTACTCACCTTTCCTATGGCAAAGGAACAACCTACACAAATCCCAGCACAGACTCAAGAGCTGCTTTATACAGAGGCCACCACACACTCTTGGCTAGTTACCTGCAGGAAGAGAATAAACACCAAGTGCTCACACAGAAAGAAACCACAAGTGCAAATGCTTATGCCAACCATCATTTGCTCTCAGAGCTGTAAGAAAATTGAGCACACACCCCTTGTATGAGCTGGGAAAGCTACCAATTTCCTTCTCCCAAAAAGATGCAAATGCACATCTCCTGCATTTCCAACAAGGGAAAGTTTCTTGTCTCCCAGATGCCCCAGGATATGATTTGCTCCCCAAGATTTGTTTAGACTGCAATTATCATAGCTCTAGTCCACAGAAATCTACCAAAACTTCTGGGACACCATGGACAATACAGACAGCAGACTTGGACCCAGCATAAAATGGAAACAATACAGGCTCTGGCTCAGAACAGAGCAAGGTGCTTAGGATAACGTCTTACATCAGCAGAGTTTTTAGCCAAGCACAGTTTTAAAGTCTAACTGCCAGAGGTGGTAATTTCCAGGACTCCTCACTCCAACCACCGCAAGCTCACCTGCTCAGCCCTTTTATAAAACGTCCCTGTGCGGTGCACCTACGCCTCTTAGCCTTCCCTAAGAACGGAGAGGGTTACCCAGGAGCGGGGCAGCAACTCCCATGCACAAACACACGAGGCTGCCCAGGAGCGGGGCAGCAACTCCCCCCCACACACAAAGACCCACGCGAGGTGCCTCACAGCTACTGCCCCTGGCC
>NW_009193440.1:15733-37742 GCF_000690835.1 Fulmarus glacialis | reverse complement strand
GGTACTGTTCCCAAAGTCAAAGTAACTTTAAAAAAATTCGGATGCAGCAGGAGCTGCTGGATGGGGGAGAGGGTGCCATTAATCAGCATTTTTGGGAGCCTAAATTGGGCCAGGCTGATAAATTTCCTACTGGGAGAGACACCCCCACAGACTAAGCTTTGGTGCCCTTGCTGAAGAGGATTTTGGAAATGCAGGACTGCAAACACAGGGGACTGAAGGTGGGACTCCGTGGGCTACTGCACCCAGAGCTCTGCCGGCTCTGGTGTGAGTGGACTTTCTCCAAAGGGAGCTGGAACAGGCTGTATGGGGGGGAGGAATCCCCCCCATGGGGTGCCCAGTCCCTGAAGACAGGCTCTGTGCTAAAGTTCCACCAAGCACTGATCCTCTTTTCTCTTGCAAATAATGGACTGTCTGTGTCTTTCAGATCACAGAACTTCTCCAACTAATGAGTCAATTTAAAGAAATGGGCTTTGAACTAAAAGACATTAAAGAGGTCTTATTATTACATAACAACGACCAACACAACGCTTTGGAAGATCTAATGGCCCGTGCAGGAGCCAGCTGAAAACACATTCCTGGATTCTCGTGAGCAACAGAGCAGGACCAGCCCCGCCACCTTCACATCCAGTGTGACTTGCTCTCGGCAGGAAGGAGTCCGGCTTTTTGCATACATGGGAAAATGACTGAGCAAGCCTGCCCCCATGCATCACTCCAGCATTTCTCTTTCCACTGAGAGCCAACTTTCTTTCTTAAATTAAATTTTTAAAGTGTCCTTTCCTAAGTTTCCTTTTTCCAGCTTGGCCACGGAGAGTTTAGACTGCCCAGCCTCTACTGGAACTGTACATAGGTAGAGACGGGAGTGGTTTCCCCCCCTCACTCTTGCACTGGAGTTGGACTGAAGAATACTAAGTTGGTTCTGAAACTAGGATGCTTTGATTCTTTGAAGCTGCTTTCATGGTGTCTGCTTGTACTGAATTACTTGACTGTCACAGTCCAGATTAACTGGTTAAATTTGACCTTTAGTGCAATGGAGTTTTATTTTTTGGTTGAAAGTTAGTCTGTAACTTAGTAAAACACTGGTTCAGAAACTGTTGCTATGCATAAAGAGAGAAGCTGTTCCTTTTGTGGTTTTTCTGGTTTTGTTTTTTTTTTTTTACCCATGCATCCAACACTTCTGCCAGACATAAGCATTCAGTGCCGAGTGGTGTGTAAGTTCTCTTGAAACAGGTAAGCTGTGAACTCTACCTGGACCTGCAACTTGTGTTGGTTCTTGAACCTGAAGGCAGAGAGCTGGGGCTCAGTATTCTTAATTCCCCAGGCTTGTAGGATATTTAAGACAATGCCCTGCTAAGAAATCAGTTATCCTTTTGTTTTAAATAATACTCAGTGTGATGCAGGAGGTTTCTTTCAAGCACTTTCTTTAAAACAAATATACTCACTGCATTAGTTCCATTTTTCACACTGCTATAGAATTACATAATAACATCTAGTATTAGAAATCAGGTTTTGGGTTGGTTTTGATAGTTCGAAGTGTTACGTTGTACATTGTTCAAGTTCTAAATACATAAAATATCAGCACTCTTGAGGAATCTTTCAAGTAATTTGCTAAATATTTTGATTCTGCAGAAGAACAACTAATAAAACCCTCAAATATAACTTCCAGTGTCATGGTTCCCATCTCTCATGCTCTTTGGCTTCAGCAGATGAAGAACGTGCTGGATCCTGCCTGCCCAGGTGCTGCCCGCTCCTGTATGCACGCGTGAACACCGTGTGTTGGGCAGAATGGCCAGAGATCTGCAGGCAGGTGGCTGCAGCGGTGGAATGTGCTGCTTTTTTCTGTGGCTTATTTTTGTTCTGTTGCAAAAACCAAGCCTAGGGTTCCAAACTCTTGTTAGAGCATGGAGCTGGGAACTTCAGGAGGGGAAAACGGCGCAGCTCGTTGCCTCAGTTTAGGTTTTTCAGTAGAAGGTTTTAGCTCATCAGGACCCCAGAGGAGATGGCATTTGTCTCCATTATGTTGTTAACTTTGTATGACCAAAACATCTAATTTGGGTCCAGTGTTAACTCCTGGAATTCCCTGTGAGATGCTCAACTACGTTAATTACATACTTTTACTTAAAACAAAGTGATGCTGAGAGAGATGTAGCTGGCAAGTATCTAGGAGATGTGGAGATGGATGATGAGTAGGACTAGGGCAGATTGCCTTGCATTGTGTCCTGTAGCATTGAGCTTCACCAGCTTCTAGTGATGGGGCTGAAATTAAAACTTGTCTGAGAAGGACATTCAGCAGCTGGTAGGTCAGCAGCTGCTGCCCAGGTGAGAAATGTGGCAGTTTGAAACAAGGAAATGGGGTTCCTGATCAGTCAGAAAAGCTGGAAAACAAAACTGAAACTGCCTTACTGTCACTGCTGAGAGCATTCGGTTGTGTGGCTTGTTTCGGTTTTCTCAGAATTAATACCCAAACAAGTCCCTGTCTGGTACTAGACAGTTGTGAAGGGGCAAGAAGTCTTGCCAGTGAAGAAACAACTATTTCAGACCGAACCTCTGAATAAAATCATCTTTTTGGTTATGTTAATGTGTGTTAAGTTTTTTTGCAGTCCCCCTGTAGGGGCTGGCTCTTAACCCCGCTACAGTAACCACTCTGCTTATGGACACTGCTGTAGAGGTGAGAGCAGAGGGGTGAAGATGGGAAGTGACACCTGTGAGGCTGGTCTCCATCTGTGTCATCCCTGGGGACGTTGCTCTTGCTTCGGCAGTGAGGTTTCTGGATTTACATCACTGGGTGGCTGAAGGCTGGAAGCGTGTTTCTGGGGTGGCTGCTCACAGACCACGGAGCGAGGGGATTAACCAGGTGGCTTAGGCGAGAAGCACTTCTGAAGAAACATGTAACGAGTGGCACAGTGTGACAAGATGTGAATGTTGTTTTGGGCGCTGTGCGTCACTAGTGACTTTGGAACTCTCATTCTCTGCTGCCAAGTTATGAACAAAGCTCAGCCTGGACGTGGGGAGGTCTTGCTGGTTGCTGGTGCAAGGCTGCGGTCTGCCCTGCCACTAGCTGGTGAGAAGATGACTGCGTCCCCAGTCACACTTGACACCTTAGGGCTTTTCCTGAGGTTCTCAGGTCAGATTGATTTATGTACCTGATTTATGTACCTGGCACTTGGCACTGCTTTAACTTTGTCAGAGGTTGTTCTGCCTTCTTGCTCTAGCTGCTGCCAGATACTGAGGTCTGGGTGCCTTGGTGGAACGGCTTGTGAGGAGAAGTGTGGAGGCAGAGCCAAAATTGGCAGTTATGCTTTGAGCCAGAGGCCCCGAGCTGCCTCCTGATGGTTCCTGGACTGCAGCAGCCTGATAAGAGCCACCAGTCACCCACACGGCAGCTGAGGGCTCCCACTCTGCCTGCAGATGGCTGGAGACCTGGTGGGGTGAGAGGTGCCGCTGTGGTCGCTGCCTTGTTTCGAGAGTGACTTCTTTCTGGGGTCCTAGTCTGTGAGGCAGTGGGAGCTGCAGATGTCCCTGTGCCCCAGGGCTGCAGCGTGCCCCGAGGCTTTCTTGGCCAGCCTTGTGGCTCCTGCAGTGGCTTGGCGCTGCCAGAGCACCCCTGGGCAGCGCGGGTCGCCGACCCCAGAGCCTGCGTCAGCACCTTTTCAGCGTGGCATCTGACTGGGCAGCTCTCCACACCGGGGAGACCGCTGGCTTATGGCAGCAGTGCAGCAGAACCTGGTTCAAGGGTCGTTCTGCTGCTGCCGTAAGGCTGTTCAGGTCGGCGGCACGTGGCTCGGGGACAGCTTCTGAAACACCAGCTATGCCAACAGGCCAGGTGTGAAGGGGATCTCGTACCGATTCCCAGCCCCAGTTAATCTTTTGCAATCAAACAAATGGGCATTTTGATTACACTTACTTTAAAACAAATTTTACCAGACTTCTGTAGTAAATTGAATTTTATTTTAAATAATGTCAATTATTCAAATAAAATATCAAGCATCTGCCATGAGCATTAATAGTCTTTGTCGCACCTGAATACAAAAAATGAACCTATTCTAGTTCTGTATTTATTTGATTGTACGTGGCCAGGCTCTCTTAATCTCTTAGACTGCTGTAACGACAAACACTTCCACATACGTTCCTCGAGTTGAAATTAAAACCATTCATATCAGGTGTCAGTGCAGTATCAAACAGCAGGAAGGGGATGACACTTTTAAAATGCTCATTTAGCACATTTTCACACAAGAATTAAAGCAGCATCTAGGTAGTAAGAGTAGAGAGAGAAAAACGTTACCATTTTTGACAACAGCTTTGGTAGTTTCCGTTGCGTACTAGGAGCCCACTTTTGGTATCTCCTGGGCGTGCAGCACTTCACGCATCTCTGTAGTCCTGTTAATGCCAAGGACGGGTGAATTTTCACAGCCAGGGCTGCTATATTTTTTTATTCTTATTTTAGTCAAGTCTCACATTCAGTGGGGAAAAATAAAATTCTGAGAACAGACTGATAATAAAATCTTACATTTAACAAGGTGTAGTCTTGTGGATTGGCTGGATGGCTCCAGTTTAAAAAAGAATATCGGACCTCGGAAAACCGCTTTATTGTTGTTGTTGTTTTGTTTATTTGTTGTTTCTCAGTGTTCCTGGCCATTCCTCCAGAGAGCAAATAGTTCCCTGGGAACTTGCACTGGGGCTCAGATCTGCTGGGCAGAGTTGACTTTTTCACAGTAGACCGGACAGGATTCACAGATGGCTCACAGATGGTAGCTGACTTAACTCCCATCTCCTCTGCTCAAGGAAATTTTTGGTCACTCATCTGTCTTGCAACAACTACCTCTGAAAATACCGAGGTTAGGACATGGCACTATTGGTTGTGCAAATGGTTCTTGCTTTGGAAGTGGCCAACTTGGGTAAGAGACTGAAAATACCTGTGAATGTGCTTTGCTGAGCTGCTCTTTAAAAAAACTTCAGCGTACAATCAACCAATACTCATCTCCCAAACGTCAGAGTATGTGGAGGGGAAGTTTTCCTCCCTAGCACTGTGTTACTGGCTGGGCATCGCATTTTCCTGTGACCTCTGCACGCATCCTACAGCCCAACCTTTTCCTCGGCTCCAAACAAAATTGCAAAACTCCTCAGCAGCTCCCCGATGGCCCCGTTTTCTATATGCTGTGAGAAAGTGCTGGGGAAACTACTGTGAGTGTTCACATCCATTTGTGCTTTCAGAAGAGGGAAGGAGTACCCAGCTGCCACGTGTGCTCCTCACCTTACGCACGGGAAAGCTCTCCCTGGCCCCAGGAGGTGGAGGGAGGCTTTCTAAGAGTTGCTTGTTTTAAAGGGGAGCTTAGTTTAATGCCTGCTCTCCCCTCCATGGTTTTAACAAGATGCCGAGTGTCCCGCTGCTTTATAGCTCTCTGGTGGCTGTGAAGCACTCCTGCTCTGCACTGTGCACAAATACCAAAATGCCACTGACACGAAGAGTCTTGCTCCTGAAAGCCTCATTTATCTAGGCGAGGAAGGCTTCTGAAAAGGGGGCTGGGAGATGTGGGTTCAGGTGTGACTTGCCACTGGCCTGTAACCTGGACATAGGAACCATCCTGAAAGCCATAAACTCAGACCCTGGAGGGACTCTGTTCTCTGCTCCAAAGAATAATCCAGTCTCAGTTGCAAGATGGAGACTAACCAGTGCTAACAAAAAACCCCAAGAGTCAGGGCACTGATGTAGGGCTCCTGTTAGGAGTCCTCCCCTTGCACTTCTGTTCCCCAGGGCTATGCTGTGTGACATTCCTGGGAGCCTTTGCACCAAATGCGCAACCCAGATAACTGAGTGTCACTGCGATTGCTGTATCGCTGCTCGGCCAAACCTGGGCTCCTCAGGGTAGCTGTAGAAGCAGGCGGTGAAATTCACAGCTGGTCAGACAGCAGTGTTCCCTTACCCTTGGCATTTCTGGCTACTGAGCAGTCTTTGATTGAGTTACTACAGGCATTACTGAGGAGACACCGAGATGGCCCAATGTGCTGCGACAGCCCTAATTTTGGAGTGGGAGCGCTCACACAGCATGTTGCCAGCTGAGCATGTTTCAAGGTCACTTGTGGCTTCAGCAAGTGGACTTGTTTTGTGGTTCAGATGTGATGCATGCAGCAGCAGAGCTGTTGGAGGGCTCCAGCTGATCATTCTGTCGTTCTTGATTCAAATAACATAACAGCACTGTTAGCAGCTTCTGAAATCCCACTGCCTCTAACCAGATCCTCTTTTGATGTGAAAAATCAATTCTGTCAACTCTGTCAATTCTGTCAACCCAGACGATGCGCACTCTACAGCTGTGCCATGGCGCAGGGATCAGACATTGTTTGTAGCGGTTGTCTGTTGGCCTCTCGCTGTTGGCAGCAGTATGAAACCCACATGCTTATTAACATGCTAGATAAACCTTTGGTACAAAGTCCCTACTAAACCATTTGTTACCCATGACTTAAGCCACCTCTTTCAGGAGCTCTGGAGTGTTCGTCCCAAGCAAAGAACAAATGCGACAATAGCCTTCCTTCTTCTGAAAGCGACAGCATTTCTTGCCCTGCCTTGACTTCCATTTACTTATGGTCTAGTTATGTTGTGTACTTAACAAACAGTGGCTCCTCTGTCTTTCCTGGCTTCTGTTTGCAAACACTTTTCTGGATAGCTTTTGAGCATTTCTGTTCAGACCTGCGTCTGGCTTCAAAGTGTTTTTTTCTTTCCCCCCTCATTTTCTTGGCAACACCGAAGTGCCTTTAACATGTGAGAAGCTGCTATGAATACTGTGGACAGGACTGCCTGCTGCTTGGCGAGATATTTAAAGGCTGCTGAATTGTTATTCTTAAGAATATGGCTTACTGGTATTAAGGAAATACAAAACCTTGTGGTGCCAAGTAGTCATATCTTATTTACTCGGAATTCTCTCCATCCTTATCTAAAATACACACTGATCACAAACATCAAACCAAAAGCTATCCCCTACCCACCCACACTCTGCAGCAGAGTGTGGACGAAACACTGGCTCGCTGTTTCCATAGCTGTTCTTGTGCATGTGTAAGCAAAGAAGGTCTAAACTGGTGGAGATGTTTGCAGGGACATGTCAGTGCCAGTAGAGGCTAAGTAGAGCTGAAGCTGGGCTCGCATTGTTTGGATACACTTTGACTTCAGTACCAAGACTTCATCCAGCTTGGTCACAAAATTCTGAAAATCCTGGTGAGGAAGGCAAAAGGAAAGTTTAGGGAACAACAGTAGCAGCAGGTTGGAGAAAATCAGCCTATTTTATGCACTGCAGCAGTACATAAAACCAGAATGTTTTCCATTCTGCAGTGTAGTAGATTAAATCAGTGTTTCCTTATTAAAGTCCTGACCCTCACAGACAAAGGTCAATGCCTCTAAATACCGAGGTTAATTACTCCGGTAGTTTTATCTGTTGGTGAAATTACAGCTAATACAATGGTTTAAAAATAAAAAAAAAAAAAAGTATAAAGCACCTGTTATCACCCTTCTACACCAGTTAGCTTTTCAAAGATTTGGTATAGGGACTGGTCATCTGATGTCCAGTTTTACAATGTACTGAACTCTGTTCCTGACACCTCTCGTGTTGGATCTAGCAATCATGAAAATGAATGGTGAGTTGGGCCACTCATTGATCAGACATAATAGCTCATTCTGGGGAGATGGAAGGGCTTATTTCACATCAGATCACACGGCCAGTCCAACTCCTGCATGGCTACAGGTCTGCTAAACCTGACATGAGAAATAGTGGCAGTGTAGATAGCCTTAGCCGAGGGGAACTCTACCTTCCATAGCAACCTGCCACACGGATAAAAAGTGAGATGAAACTGTGATTAAAACTGAAATGGAGGTAGATATTTTTAAGTAGGGCTTGTATTAACAAGGGAGCACTCAGACTTGCTCTGCTCTCCAGCTGAGAGCAGAGTTTGGTGCCTCTGTTCACAGGTCAGTGTCTAAGACGCCAGGAGGTGTCAGCATCCTCAGGGCTAGGGACTTCAGCTGCCACTGCATGAAAATCAATCATTCAAAAGCTTATTTGGCAGGACTCCAGCTATCTCGTGCACTGTCTTGCAGGGACATCAGGACTGTAATGAAGACCAGCCCAGCTGCTGCAGCGTATTTTTCTTAAGCACTTTGAATACTGCTTTGTTCACTATGTGGCCAGTATTGGCAGGAGTCTCTCCTGCAGCCAAAGTTTCATGGCTGGAGAAGTTGCAACCATCTGAAAGTGGAAGGAGAGAAACTGATACGGGAAGTCCAAGATGATTTCATTGGCCAAAGAAAGGTCATGCTGTAAAGTAACACTACAGGATATAAGTCATTCACACACTGCTGGGAGGCCTGGCAAGCTTGTCATAAATCTGCTAGCCAGAAAATGATTGCTTGCTACAACGGGCAAATAAATGGGGGGAGTGTGGGTGTCCAATGACCAACAGACTTAGGAAGAACAATCTCAAAAGACTTAAAAAAAAAAAAAAAAAGATTGCTTTGTATCACTGCATTCTTGCATTCTCTGCCACAAAACTAATACAGTTTATGGCTCTTGTGCTGCTTTGTGAAGTTCTATATGGTATCTGGTAACATATCACACGCAGCTGGAAATCAGAGCAAAAAAGCCACGTGGTGGCTCCAATCTGAAGTCCCTGAGGCAAAAGTCCCTGTAGCTGTACTTCAGATCTGAACTGTGATAGGAATTAAAATGGTTTGATAATGTAATGCAGTAATGGAGCTTGGCTTTATTGATAAGATGAGGAAACTGGGGAAGGCAGGAGGTTCTCACTGGGAAATGTTAATAGTCTGGGTGAGAGATGAAACTTCTCACACAGCTCTGACATGCATCTATCTGGGTGCAGGAGAAATAGAGAACTGGGACTGCCTGGCTAGTAGTGGGGCCATGCAGGTGCCAGTCTTTAGGTCTAGCTACACTACTGCCACCCGAGGCAAGGATAAGCCAAGAAACACCTGGGTGAAAAAATTGAAGAGCCTGTGAGGGTGCAAGTCACAGTGGTTAGAGTGCTGGAGTGAGTGGGACCAGGGGTTGGCACATCTGCGGTGTGATAGGCAAGGGACTTCCAGAAGGAAGAGGCAAAATGGCACTATGCCACCAACTGCGACATCCCAGTGTCATGCTTTAGGGGTGTGCTGTTGTTTTGTGTGGTGTTGACTTACTTGCTCCAGCCTGTAAGGAGAAAAACATCCCATGGAAAAACGCCCTGCTTGGTACAGTCTGGTACCCATGATGCAAGATAAGAGAAAGCTGTTTCATCAGAACAAGTGGTTCAGAGTTGACCCATCAGTCTCCTTCTCCCCCAAGGACGTGGCAGCGTGGAGACTGGCAAAGACATAGGTACTGAAAATGAGCGGCCTCTCCTAGGACTCAGGGAGGCATCAGAGAATGAGAGGAAGAACTGACGAGGAATGTCACATCACTAATTCAAGTTAATAATCTCTAAGATTAATTTATGCAGGTTCAACGGGCACTGAAATCATCATCTGAAACACTTACCATTGCTGACATCTGATTTATCAAGCACTCTTCCTTGAAGCACAAAGATGCCATTTCATCCAGCTGCTGCCGATGGGCCCGAATTACAGCCTGTCTGATTAACATAAAATATACCACTGGTTACACAGCCTGCTGCGCTACCTATAATTACTGTTGGCCTCAATAAACCTTTAAGAAGGAAGAATACCCCAGAGGAAGCCTTGCTGTCCTGTGGTCCCTGGCATTCAGAAAGTGCACACCAGTGCTCCTTGAAGTGCAGTGGACTGCACTGGTTTGGGGTTAAAAATGATCTTGATGACTGAGGATTGCTCAGAGAGGAGTGACCACAGCCTCTCGTTAGCATAGGCAGCACAGGGGCACATACTGCATTTTACCACAGGGAAATCTAGGAGCAAAAAAATTGTCCAATTAGGTGATGAAATGGCTTACAACCATGAGGTTGTACGTCATTTTCGTGAAAAACAGGCAGAGCGGGAAGGCAGTGCTGCTGTTCATTCCTCTGAGCAAGTTTCTCTGACCAACAACATATTTTCAGTCACTTGAATGCAGTCCAGTCCTTGGGAGCCAACAGTAGCAGCTCACAGTACTCTGAAGCTTTACATCTACATCTTTAGTGATCGCCCAGCTGCTCTAGCTGTTTTTCTTTCCATAGGGATGGAACACCTGATTCTTGATGGGAGGTTTTGATATTTAGGTACTTTACAGCTTATAGGAAGCCAATTAGTTACTGAGAACTGCAGTTTGTATTATAATATTCATTCCTCTAGCATTATCCTAGGAAGCTCTAATAGAATAATTGGCTTCCTGTGAGATTTTAAAATATCACTAAATAACAGGCAATCATATATTTATAAGATAATGACTATAAATTATCATTAATCTTATTAAATAATTATTTCATAGATTGATTTCCCATCAGTTTTTAAAGTATATATGAGTATGATATACAAATAAAGGCAAACGTATCATGTGTCTAGAACTTTTGAGCTTCATGACAAACTTCAGTGACAAGCAAGACTTACTGTGCCTTTTCTAGGGCTTCCCTCTGCCATTTTCCCATCTCTGATGTAGTACTTGGAGAGCTGCTGTTGGACATGCCTGAGGGGCTCTTTGCATTTGCTAATGGCTTATTATCTTTGGTTGCAGATCCTGAATCCACAGCAAAAGTCTCTTGTGTAAAAATACTCTGCATTAACTTGTTTTTTAGCAACCCTATTTCCTCACTGCTGAACGATGACTTGGCTGGGTCTTCAGAATGACTGAAGTCCTCGTTCCTCAGTCCTGACTTGGGCTGCAACAGCAGGCTGCTTTCTTGAGAGGGGGACTGGACTGCATAATCCATATTTCCTACACTGAGAAAGCATGGTGCACCTGAAAAATAGCTCTTTTCAGGTATATTAGCATTTATTTCCTGAGCCATGGGCTCAACACTGGGTCCTTGATTTGAGTTAGATTTTCCTGAATTACCAGTATTATCTTTAACATCAGCATCACACTGTCTGCCACCTGAGTATTCTTTGCATTTTGAGTTACTGAGAAACAAACCACCCTCTCTCTCTCCCCTGGAGCCCATGGATTCAGCTGTGGATGTTTCTGTCAGGTCACATCCAACAAATAAACTGTGAACAACTCCTTGCTTTGGTAAGCTTGAGCCCAGAAGGCAGCAGCATGCCTTCACATCACAGCAGGCGGGTGAAAGCCACTTGTCCCCTGTTTGTGGGGAACGCAGCAGGGCACAATGTCTTCCACCACGACGCATTTGCTCCCCCAGTTCCAGCATGCTGTCTGTCAGAGCTCTGCTTCTTGTACACTGCCAGCCCTCTTCCTCAAACCTTTTCTGGGAGCCATGTATGTTCCTGTCCAACATCTGCTTCACACGGGGGGACTTCTCTTGGTTAGAAGACACTTTCTCTGTATCAGTTGTTTCCTTGTAGTCAAGAAGGGATACTGTGAGAGGGGCCATTAGCTCAGAAGTGAATTCTGAGGAACAACTGGAAGATCCACAATGGTTAACTCCATTTTTTTGAGCTTTCCATTTTATATCTCCTGCAAGGGCAGCCTGTCTATCCAAAGTGGATTCTTCCTTCTCTTCATGCTGTAGGTCAATCTCTTTGCACTCTGGAGTTCCCGATTTCAATACAGGAGAAACATATGAGTCTGAAGCATCCTTTTCTGGAGTTAAGGTGGCTTCACTGGAGTAAACGAGACATCTGTGTTTGGATTTGTACTGTTTGTGATCAGCTAAGAAATCTTTGCCATTTTTCCAGGTACAAGCAGGATCTTCCTGCAGGCAGTAAGGTTTTTCTGCAGTATTGCTTGGAGAGGACTCAATAGTTAAGTCATAGCTCCAGTCTGATGGAGTTGTGCTGCAGCCTGCATTTTTAATGGATTCCTCTGTCTTTGGGCTGCCCTCTCTACAATCCCAGCTGTCATCTAGTTCATGTTCTTGCATGGGTATTGCATATTTAAAAAATAAATCCTGTCGCTTTTGGTCTTTTTGCTCTTCTTCACTTCCTTGTTCTCTTTGATGAAGGAAAAATGAATGTTGACTGCATTTGTTGGTGTTTCTTCTTTTCACGCTCTTTTGACTACAGACAGGTGAGAAAGAATCTTCACTGAAATCACTGTCATCCAGATCTTCCAGCTGCATCCCCTCTTTGCTCTGTACTTCTGTGGGAGTAAGGCTCAGCTCCTGCTTCACTTGAATCTCCTGGGGCTTGTACTGCATTAAAAACCTCTCAAGAGGTTGATAGTTCAATTTTTGCTGTAGAATAGGTGGCTGCTGAAACTGCTGGTGATAAAGACGTAAATGCTCTTCCCTTTCCTTCTGAAATGGAGGCAGATTTGTCCAGGTTTCAACACATTGTTTAGGAAAGGAGTTTCCCCATTCCTGTCTGCCGTCGGAAGGCAGATTTCCATCTCCAAAGGAAAAATCATCTCTAGAAACAAGCTGTTTCTGAACAGGTTGCACTGTCTGGACTTTCAAGCACTGGACAGGTGGTCTGTCTTGCATGTACTTGTTTCTCTGGCCACTCTCTTTTGTTTCTGCCGTGGCAGCATTTTTGATGATGAAATCCTTCGCAGTGGGGTTCTTTTCAGAGTGGGGGGACAGATCATCAGTTTTCTTCTTCAGGGGATGTGCTATCCGTAGGACTCCCTTAATTGGGCTAGTGTGGTGGAACCACAGTGAGCTGGAATTTCCTTTGTAGGCATGTCCTTTGTGGATTCCCCTGGGGGTAGAGATAAAAGGGGCACTCGGTGGCTGGAGTGCTGCAGGACATGCCTTTGCTTTTGTAGTATTTGAGGGATGCTGGAGGCCTAGCTTCACTTTCTTTGGAGAGCTCTTTTCCCCAGGTGGCAAAGAGGGAGAGTTTTGGACACGTTTTGGAGATACGTTTCCAGCTGTCCGACGCCTGTTTGTGACAGGGGTAGAACATTTAATCCCTTTCTTCAGCTCTTTGACCCTGTAAATGAGGCTGGCTTTAGAAGATGTCATGCTTTCAGATAAATAACAGTGTCTTCAGAACAAACTAATGCTTTCACATATTAAGGCTAAACACTGAATTCAATGTCATGATTTCTGTTTTAATTGTCAGTGATCCATGCAGGCATCAAAACCTCTCTGCCAAAGTGCCTGAATTTCTGGAAAGGTTTATAGCAGTATTTTGAAGTGCTTCCTTGAACAGTACGTAACAGGTCAAATGAGTGAAGATGTCCTCTGTTTCAGTGGAAGGGGGTTGCATTTCCGTACTTTGTAATGCAGCATGGCACAGTGCCAGCTCAAGACAAGCTAGAACTCTCCACAGCACATCATAGAGCCCCACAAGACACAAACTGGGACTTTTGGAGTAGTTGCAGTGGGGCTAATTAGCTTGGGTGATATGTGTACAGGGCTACAGTGCTCCTGGATAAGACTCATCACTGCAACTGTGAAAAGCTGCTTAATTGGTATCACCCTATCCCCTCAACTGTTTCCTTATTCCTCTTCCCCTTAAGCATCTCTTGTCCTCTTAACCCCAGCATTGCGCAGCCTGTAATTTACCTCCTCCTGTGTAGGAGGGAGGGTGAAGGACTTGCACACATTCTAGGCAGAACTACAATACAAAACTAAAACAAAACTTTTGATTGCTGAGGTTAGTAATCCTGCAGTTACAGTGATATTTTCATCACTAAAAGCTGTCATCAGAAAGGATTTACAAGACCCAGAGAATTTTAAGACCAAATATAAGAGGTGGAACAGGTAAGGATTGTATTTGCATTGTGAAAATTGCATTTCTTGCCTAAACCAACATTTCCAATGCAACCAAAATAAAATTTAATCATTTTATACATACATTACTTTTTTCTTTGTGTTTTTCACATTGGCAAGATTGAGCTTCATCACCTACCTGTCAGCATATCGTAAAGTGTTCAGGGTATGCTCTGTAGCTATGTGGCTAGGTGATACATTAGCTATCATACACGTCTTGGAATTGCCAATGAAAGAATCCTTTAGCACCTAGGGTTGGAAGGAAAAAATAAGATTCTTAGCAATTCATGTATTTATTTTTAAACATGTGCTTGCTCTTATTTTACACAAAGAGGGAAAGTGATTACACAAATATGAGGGAAAGTGATTTAATTAGCTCTGAACTTATGAAAAGTTAGGCTAAGTTACCTTGCATTTCCTGTAAATTAGCAATATGTACAGAGGCAGTTTAACATGAGTCAGGTGATGCACAGTTACTGTCTCTTTTTTTTAAAAGGTAGTCCTCTTGTCTCAATTTGTCTGGCAATTCTTTGTTTACAATTTAAAATGAATGAGTGTTAACTGGGGCTCTGAACAAGGCCTTGCACCAGGTGCCACAAGGGTGTCCATATGTTTTGAGGGATAAAGCATATGTTACAACTGGAGTGAAGAAATGTTGATGAAATCTCCCATGACTGTTACTACACAGAAAAGGGAACATTGGTTGCAGAGTGAGTGGAGATAGATGGTAACTGAATGAGTCTGGAAGGTAGCGTTTGGGGTCTTTGATTGGTTTTAGTATTTGGTTTATTTGGTTTTTACCATGCCAGTCCCTAGGACTGACTGGGGAAACTGGCAGTTGGCCTTAATTCTGTGATTATCTTTAAAATTAATGTTTGGAAAAGTTTTATTTCTCTTTTCTTCAATAGTTTAATAGCAATTATTGAATCATGCCTTTTTTTTTTTTTTTTTTTTAAATTTTGTCCTCATCAGGGAAATCTCTGCTGTTGCCTTTCTGCTCGTTTTACCTGAGTTAATTTGCTTTGCCGGAAAGGAGTATGCGCATGTTCCTGATCCAACGCCCGAATGCATTCCTTTAGCTACCAAAAGAAAAAAACAAACAAACAAACAAACAAAATAAAAAAAGAGGGGGGAAAACATATCAATCACACGCTGGCAAGGAACTGAATTGCATCAAACCTAACCTACGAATTTACTATTTCCCTCATGCACCTTTGACTCCCACTATGTGATATCCCTTGCAACGGGAGTTTGCTGCTGCCGCAGCCACGAACAGCCAGCTTCAGCTAGTTCAGGTATCAGCAGCAGTTTAGCTGCACTCAGAGAGAGCAAAGCTGCAGCACAGAGCACAGCTAGCCCTGCCTGATGGCTCTGTGGGCTATACAAAACCCAATAAGCTGGTAAATACACACATGTTTAGCACACACAGAGCTCCAGACTACTGTGGACCTGCCACTGCCTGCACGAGCTAACGAGTTTAAAGCTAGATTGTTTGTACATCACACTATGCTGCAGCTTGCAGGGCAGGTGTACCCCAGATTCATATACGTGTAACACCCTAAGAAGAAAGTTTTTTGAACTCTTATAAATTTCTTTCTTCTAAAAGAAAGTCTTCCCCTTCCAAAAAAAACCCAACACTTTGGACAATAGCAGTGCAAATTTCTTATGCCACTCTGGCAATATTTTCATACCTTAGTCAGAGATAGCATGAACTAATACATGCATATTCCTCCCCATACTGACTGTAATCTGCAGTCTAGATGTCCCAGCTATACGTGGGTACACTGGGCTGTATTAGAAGGCAGCTGATCTCAACCCGTTTCCTCTTCACACCAGTGCAATGCGCCAAACCCAACCAAAGGGGAGAGCTTGGACCAGCACCAAACAATTAGCTGTGAGGGAGCTGGGTTCAAGCCCATGCTCAGAAGATAGTGTAGATACAGCCTGTCTGTCTGAACAAACATGTCACTGTGACCTTTGACAGGCTAATAAGAACTATACACAAAACAGTGAGAATGAAGCAACAGACTACCCAGAGAGTGTAGATACAGCTACAGAATTCCCATTAAAATTAACAGAACATGAGCAGCTAGGTATACCCATGCACAGAATGCATCAGATCTTCTTGTTGTTAGCAACCATCAACAGAGGTAGCCTATAGTCTTGAAGAAACATCCCTTGATTTATTACCAGCCTTGGAAAAAGATGTTATGTTCAAACTCAAAGATGTGCACTTTTTTGCCATGTTTCCACTGCAATAAGCACAATTGCATCACACTCCATATCAAGCCTGGATGCTCTCTAAAATTGGCAGAAATGGACTGAATACCCATGAGACAAGTCATTTAGAGCAAATATCGAAGGAAAAACAAGAGATTACAGTATTGTCATGGTGATACTAGTCTTTCTACATTTAAAGCCTTTCTACATTCTACATACACCCACTTAAAATGACACGTATTTCTCACTTTTACTGCATTTGATTAAAAATCACACCTCTAACAAGTAAGAGATCAAACTATTCTAATTTTTTATTCTGCTTCTCATAATTGCAGTATTTGAATATCTTCTACTTGACATCAACATGAATATTCAAACCAGCAGCAAATTGCGAATTTCATGTGTTTTAAAGCCTGAAGAGAGCGTTCTGATCATTGAGGTCAGAACTACGTTTTACAGGCTGCAGGTCGTGTAGACTTACCCAAAGATGCCTTTTTATAGTTCATTCAGTCACTACTTGTGGACTGCCTAGGTATTTACTCAGCTTCACACAATACGAAAAATACACACACTCTGATTTTAAAGTTCCTTTTAAAAGAGTTTCATGAGCTTATATTCAGCCTCACTTCTCAGGAATCCTTTCTATTCAGGTCCTGACTCCCCATGCCACTCAGTTATTCACTAGCAAGTACTCAAGAAAGCGTGAAGTACAGAAACACATTCAGTTTACATGCTGTTTCCCAGTATGAATGCTGATATTCCACAGCAGGAAAGCCTCTGTGCAAAAGAGCATTCTACATTCTCAAAACAGAGCAAGGCACCTCCTATTTACAGCACACTAAGAAGTACAGTTGTGTGTACTAACTTCTGCACTGTTGGCTCATACTCATTGATTCCATATCACCTTCAGTCTCACTTGGAGAAGCCCTCAGTCATCAGTGAGCTTTGTTCATTTGAATTAAAGGAGGTGCAAAGTCTTCTGCACAATTTATACTTAGAGGCACTTCTGCTTTATCTTAGATGGCATTTCTCTGCTCCTTGTCCCTCTTTACGTAACTCTGTACATTTACGAAACGCAGTTTGTATTACGAGTGCATTTCTTCTTGTTCCTTTCTCCCCACACACGAACTGCTAGTTTCTATGCTCTTCAGTATTTAAGTCCTTTATTCCTGATTTGAAAGAGAAGTCTGAGTTCAAGTGGTGAAAATAAGCAGCAGGAACAGATGTGCTTTTATGAGACAAATATGGCAATCCCAAGCAAATATTCTCTGGAAGTAAAAGGGACAAAACTTTCAATATAAAATATGGGACACTTATTATACTATACCTAACATTCTCCATGCTGTGTTTACCTGGCTGGCTGTAAGAATGGATTAAAAATACTTTATTTTCACCACAAAATCTTTTCCCTCTTAAATTGTCTTTCAGGCTTGAGATAAATTAAACTGGACACACTTAATACTTTGGCTATTTTTTCTCCTCCATGGAATACATACATTGTATGTATATACGTATATTATTCTGTGGTTCATTTTTATCCTAAAATACATGCTAATAATTAAACACAAAACCTTTCCCAGACATGCTAGTAGCTTACTGCTAAAAGACTTTGGTTTATTTCTGCTCCTTCCATTTTTGTTTGTCGATCTGAGTCTCTGGCATCAGCTGCCCTTTCACTGCCAGCCAAGTCAATGAATGATATCCTAGAAAAAACAAAGTTGCATTTATCTTAGGGGCTTTTTTCTTTTTTTTTTTTTTTCCTCCTTTTTCTTTTTTTCTTTTTTAAACCAGAGGGCTGCAACACATGACATCAGAAGAATGATTAGAAATAACTACTTTTCAACAAAAAGAAATACCCACTGGAAATATCTGAGGCACCGAAATAAGCACAGCAGCAGGAACAGTGTCACAGCATCCTGGCACAAACATAATCATAATAGAAAGTACAATGGCGTGTGATGAGAGTGCTCCACAGTTTAATGGATAAACTGTTTGAAGTGCAACACATTCATCTCTCCAGATAATCATTGTGCTTACTAAGAACACAGTTAAAGAAATTGAAAATTTCTTGATTCTCCCTCCAGGTAAAACAGACAACTGCCCTGGCAAATGGGAAATCAGGCCAACATGAACAGAAATTTCCAGTGTAGTAAGTAATACACAGAGTTTTCAGTGTTCCTTTTCCCTCCCTTCCACAAAACTACATTACTCCCTTTCACGTTCCATAGCTCTAGGTGCCAGCTGCTGTACTGACTGTTGCACTGTATCTTTGTCTTTGCCCTTCTTCTTTTTCTGTAACAGCCCTGACTTCTCTTACAGGCATATCCTGGGATCCTTTCCCCACTCCAGCTCCACCTCGCTTTCAGTAACAAAAAAAATGGCACACATGCCCCACCTACATAACCACATACACTTCTATTTCTAAGCCTGCCTGTTCCACCTTTTCCTCTCTCCACTATTTGTGGCTCTTCCGTTTTGCCTTGTATTTAAAATAAGATCCTGGGAAGCAAGACTGCATGGTAGTTGCTGGAAGGGTGAGTCAGCATAGTTTTTTGACACTCAGCAGTAATATAGATACATAGACCTCTTTCCTCAGACCTATTTCTTGGGGTTGTTTAGTCTGGAGAAAAGATGACTGAGAAGAGGCACAATTACAGTCTTCAAATACGTAAAATGGCTGCTACAAGAGGAAGCAAACTGCTCTTTTTGTCTGCTGCAGATAGCATCAGACTCACACTCTCAAATTATCAGGGAGGTTTAGGTGAGGTACTAGGATTCCTCTGACCAAAGGCAAACATCTCTAATGGAATCATCTCCACCTCAGCTAGTCATGTCAGGCTCCCTTTGTAGTGAATTACAGGACAGAGGTGCTTTGAGGGGCAAATCCATATGACCTAATTTAGGTGACTCTGTAGAATGGCATGAATTGGATCCCAGAAATTACTATTTCTTTCTACTGACTCCAAAGGTGACGTGCTCACATGTGGATATGCCCGTTGCAGACATCTACCTTTAGTCACATTAACACCAGACAGGAAAACCTTTCTAACACTGAAGATGAAGGGATGGATTTGATTGCCAAACTCCTTCACTGGAAATTTTTACAAACAAGTTTGACAAAGCTCTCACAGATGTGGCTTAAACGCTGTCCCTGGGAACAAAGAAAGGACTGTGAAACTTCTCAAAGTCCCTTTGAATCCTATCTTCTGATTTAACTCACAGCTGCCCACTAACTCAACACCTCCTCTTTGTTTGCCTCCTGGATGTCCCTTGGTTCGACTTCCTCATCAGCCCTGAGCACTCCTGCTTCTAGTCTTACCTTCCAAATGTCCTGTTGGCTGTGTCTTTAATTTGGATCTGGATGATAGCATGAGATCGAGAGGAATCTGAGTTGACTCCAGTAGCTCCTGTGCTACGTTCTTTTCCCCCCTTCAAAATCACCTGCAAAATAAGGGGGACAAAATCCAAGCAAATTGTAAATAAAAACACAATCTCTCAGAAAGAGATGTTGTTCTCCTAAGATGAGGTAACATTAGGAGGAGTGGTTCATTACAGCTTTAAAATTTGGTGCAAGGCAGATGTTAAGTTAGACTAGATCCCTTCAATGTTTCTTTCAGAACTTCGTATATGGACTTGCTTGCAGTGACACTACAGAGCTTAGAGAGCATACTGCAGGTAAGAAGTTGTTGCATTGCACATTCACTTGGATTTGCAAAATATCCAAACTATAAAATTAAAAACAGAAGTATGCCAGAAATGAAAGAAAGTAAGACTGTAGACATAATCTAAGAGAATCATGGGATTGACTATTTGTTGTGTTCTTTTAAAATTTTACTTTCTCATGTAATAGATGGGTACTGTTATCCAGAAAGTTACACACAAAATAGAGAGTGCCAAAATCTTTCTCCGTTTCCATAACTAAGAGAACTTATGCCAGAGTAAGGAACAAAGTTCAAAGATCAATTATACTCAATACTTCAGTAAAATAAGAAAACAAGGAAAACAGGCAAGGCAGAAGGACAAAGGCTCCTTCAATACACAAATCCGGATAATTCTCTTTTGCAAACTTTTAAGGATTATCGCAGAAAGTCTAGCAGCAACTGCAGCAGGGCATTCATAAAACAGTCATTAATTTTGTTTCTGGTTGTAAGAACAAATTAAAATATTATCTAGCAAAATCAATATGTTCTCAGTTGACAGATGAGCGTTATTCATGCCTTTCAGTGGCCAGTTCTCAACCAGCAACCTAACCACCTGCTGCAGTTCCGGAGCATTGTATTAGTGCTAAATGCAGATAATTTCTGAACCAAAGCCAACATCAATGAATAGTGAATAACTAGGGATGCATTCAAGACTCTTCCCATATATCTTCTATTCAGAAGCTCTGAGTCAAGCCAGTGACATTTCTGCATTCAAAAGGGCCTGTGGACAATATAAAATTATATTTTTGCCAAGATATCTGTGAGAGTGAAGTCATTTAACAGCTCTTCTGTGTATGGAAGTGGTAATATAGAGGAATGTGTTAATCAACCATATAGCAAATTTACACTCTAATCTGCAGAAGCATCACCGGCATGTCCCAAAGCTTAGAGTTAATGGGAAGATGAAGAACAAAATTAAATGGAGTGTAAGTGGGCAACACCATGCCCATTTTAATGAGTCAATTACACTATCAGGCACTTGTAATTTACAACTCCTTACTGAAAAAGGAATTAAACTATGCAAAGTCAGGGCTAAATAGAGAGCAGATTTAACCAGCTTGCTTGCTGCAGGACAATACATAAGATTTGCCAATGCCCTTTTAGGGCTTAGCCAGGCAGGGAAGGAAAACTGAAGCCCTTGCTTGTGCTGAATGTCAGCTACCGTTTAAAGATCCTAATTTTACTTGGCTGTTATCACCCATCATTTATTTAAGCAGTGTCTTAATCCTAATTCAGATCAATATCTCAATCTTAAGTGTTTTCTAGTTCTATTAATTTTCAAATTTATATCTTTTGTCCCACATCCACGTACCTTTAATATAGAAAATTTAAGTTCATAGAAACCAAAGAAATCACACTGGGAGAAAATACTTATCCAGCTTTCAGGGCCCCTTGCTGGGACACTAATTTCTGGAGCAGTGACCAGCAGTCTATTTCTTTGCAAAGATCTTTCTGTAAGGAGTGGCAGCAGACTCGACAGCTGTAAATCAACAGCATGCACGTCGCTAACACAAGTCACAGTGACCCAAGAAGCTTACTGAATAAAGGCACTTTTAATAGTGCTCCTCAGTGGTCTACTGGGGTTGCCAATTTCAGAACTTTAAACAGGAACATACATATATACTACACAACAAATAACGATCTCTGCAACTGACGTATCTCACAAATCAGCAAATCAGGATGTAGAAGACAAAAAATAATCGCAAACATAGAGGTTACCTCCAACAGTAGATCTACAGAGTCCACCTGAACCTCCCGCAGTCCAACTATTTGAACAACATGCTTGCTATCTTCTCTTGCAAAAAGCCTGAAAATGAAACAGTGCAGAAATGAGATTTCTTAAGTCTCAGATAGCAGCAATCAAAACACATTTCAGTGCTATGACCTGTGAAAAAGCAATCAAGGTTACTGACTGGGCAGAGGCACCACTATCATTCATTTATTTTCAGAGCTGAAGAGGTATTTGATTTATAATACGTACCACTGTCATTTCACTGTTAAAGAGACATTAGCAATGCATTTCTGCTAGTTCAGGAATATAATAAAGCAGGGTAGTAAGTTATCATGTTTACATTTTAGAGTTCCTGTCTCTCTTTGAACTGCATCTCAGGCTTCTCTAGGAAGTTCAGACTGTAAGTTATGCTCTATTCAAGTTCTCAAGATTTTTGCACAGGATTTTAAAGCAGGTCCCATAGCCATAGAGTCACATTTCAGAGCACCTCTGCTATCACACAGAAGTATACAGGAAGTTACAGTATACAGGAAGAATACAGACATGATGCACGCGGGAGGAAGCTTAATCTTCTCTTTCAATGACATGTAAGACAGCT
>NW_009193440.1:0-15699 GCF_000690835.1 Fulmarus glacialis | reverse complement strand
AGTAAATTGACTCCTTACATAGCAGGTTACACTACCTGCTCCTTAAAGACTGCTTTGGAGAAAGGGAACACACATGCACAGAAATAGGTGCTTCCTTTGTGAACAGATGCTCACTTCCCCAGAAAGCCTCCCTCTTGATCCCTCCAGTGTGCTCTAAGAATAATGCTCTCAAGGCTGCTAAAGGCCTCCAGCTGACAGGTAGTGTTCCTTCAAGATCACTCTGAAAAGATTTCACTGCTGAGATCTTAACTGACTGTTATTTTATTTAGAGATTTCAGACCACAGTAATTTTTTTATACCAAGTATATACTAAGTTGTCCCGACTTCCATTCTGGATGGAGCTCCTGTAGGAGTATACGTCCATCCGAACGAGTCTGGGGCTGAGGTGCTATTACTGAGGCTGATGGCAGCACCACCTGCAGAGGCTTGCTCCATTTGAATCACTGGGCTGCTCGGTAAAGGCGCTCAGGGAGAAGGTGAGCAGACTCTGCAGTATCAAGCATGACAAGTGGGAGATCAAAGGGATCCTCAGAGACTAGACTGGCAAGAGCCAAGGCCCCACTGGCACAGCAGAGGTTATGTTTGAGCCCAGAAAGACAGGGACTCCACAATGGTTCGCATAAGAACTTCTAGCCACAAGAAGGTTTCTTCTCTACCTATGGATATTCAGCTATTATTATAGTGTAAGCAAAACAGCATGAGCTTATATCTCAACCATAGGTCCTTCCTCAGAGACTAGACTGGCAAGAGCCAAGGCCCCACTGGCACAGCAGAGGTTATGTTTGAGCCCAGAAAGACAGGGACTCCACAATGGTTCGCATAAGAACTTCTAGCCACAAGAAGGTTTCTTCTCTACCTATGGATATTCAGCTATTATTATAGTGTAAGCAAAACAGCATGAGCTTATATCTCAACCATAGGTCCTTATTCTTACTTCCCCCCCCCCCAAAAATAGTAAAAGCCAGGAGCCCCTATGAATGCCACAGTATTTAGTGTCAGATTCTGCCTTTCTCTCTAAGTAACTCCTAGGAACAACCCTAATTAAATACATCACATTTACTATAAATGGTAATATGTTAAATGTAATTGCATGAAACAATAACTGATTTATAAACAGTACCCAACTGATTCATAACCATAGGTTTATAGTAAAACGTATTTTTATTTAAATACCTCTTCCTTCCATTTAGCAGGTCATAAAGCTGTCCACAGTAGATCTCATAAAAACTGATCAAAACAAGGAGATCTTTCTTTGACTGTGATGCTTCCAGGTGTCTAAAGATGTCCTTGGCAGCCAATGCGTAGAGTCCTGGATTACGGTGATTACCTATCATAGTGTAAGTCTTGCCAGCACCAGTCTGTCCATATGCAAAGCAGGTTGCATTGCCTCTGTGAAGATAACTTACATTTTTAGTGTCACATCTGATTTATTCATATCTATTAAAAAAGATTCTGCAATGTCGATATCCGTCTATAGTGGCACATCTCATTTATTCATATCTATTTAAAAAGATTCTGCAATGTCGATATCTATCTATAGTGGCCTCTTAGCAATGAGGTTTGGTTTGCTATCCTATTGGGAAACTGCAAAACACTTAACAGTGATTCCCAACCATCGCCTATGGAGACCTGGCGTGTCACAGAGAGCTGGCGCTCTTCCTTTCTTCCAGTTGCCAAAAATGCATTTCAGAAAACTAAGAATTAATTATTATTCTTCCAGCTGTTTAGATACTGCACAAGTATCGTAGTATTATGAATGGCAATCCTACTGATTATGAATCACAGAGAAAAATGACTGTGACATGAGATGCAAAACAACCACAAGTCGGGTTCTTATTAATACATGTTGTACCTGATGAAAATCAGCACCCCAGCACTATAATTTACTGAACGAGGTTACTTTGTCTCAGGGTGCAGTCCTGCACTCAGCTAAGTCAATCTAAAGAGTCGTTGCCTAGGGGAAGGTCTTATTCTTCCCTTCCTCTGCTCCCAGCTGTGTGACCTACCCCACTGACCCTGCCTGTGCTGGCTCTGATGCTTGACTTTACTGCACTGAAACAACAGAAAGCTTTCCACTTTTTTGGAAGCTAATTTTCTGCTGTTTCAGAGAATTAAAGTACCTCCCAGAGGATCACAAAATATGCCCGAATTGGCTTCACGTACCCTATGGGAATGTGTCTAGTGGGGGGTAAGGAAGATGATCATCCCCTTTTAGTGGCACAGGGCTGTTTGGTTCACTCACTCCAGCTAGTGAAACCACAGTCTTGGCTTATTCCAGATTGCTCCAGCTTTGTCATCATATCATCTTAAGATTATAATGGCACATAAAATGCCAAGGAGGTCTCAGGATATGGCTCCACTGCCCTTCAATCCCATCTAAGTTGAGGTTACTGCATGCCCACTTTTCCTTCCCCTTCCTTGTTCTTATACAAGCACTGAACCCACAAGTGTGATGTCAACAGATTCAGGAAACTGAATCAACCAAAAAAGAAATACTACAGAACACATTATTTCCTCCCCCCACCTTAAAAAAAGACTTTTTAGCTGGCTCAGTACCCTGGCAGAGAAATGGGTAAAAATGTAGGGCTGCAGTAAGCACAGTGAACAATTTCTTGCCAGCTTAGATTGCAGAATTAGCTCACCGTGGTGTCAGATTAGACCAATGCCAGTGAAGGGGATGCAGCAGGAGGGACAGAAAAGTTAGGTAAAGCTGGGAAAAAACAGTGGCATCTCTTTTGGTGGCATTACTGGATTAGCTGTAATGTGAACTGTGCCTTTAGTGATTATTACACAGCAAGCCACAAGCCTCATTCTCCTTTTTCACTTTCCTTTTCTCAAGAGCATGATACACTCTGACTCTGCTGATGATGCTCGGACATTTTCAGTAACAGAATGCTCCATTTTGTTAATTTTCAGCATGGATATGTAATCCTTTCCTTCAAAAGACTAAAAAATGTAATTATATTCAAGCTTGTTACTTTGCATAAAAATAAGATCACTCATGTAAAGCCACCATCAGTTTCCCATTAATCAGGAAGTATGTAATTATGATTAAACTTCTAAGCAAATATAAATCAATAAAACAAAAATAAATCACAAGGTTATTAATAATTTCTATTGCCCTGTGAACTGTACAAATACATGCAAAAATATCTCACAGCAGTCTCCTGGAAGAGGTAATATTATTCCTCTACAGATGAGTGTGCTATACATACAGAAGCCTTTGTTAAAGTGGAGATTAGACTTCAGAAATCCTGGCACACATTTTTTCGTTCTAGGCTGGCCATGGTGTCTCTTTGTTGCACCTGCAGTCCAATTTTAACTTCCTCTGTGATTTAGATTTCTCACCAAATGTGAAGAAAGCTTCCCTGATTTATTTTGTCAAAATTGCAATCAAAGACATTCTAAAACTGGGAAGGTATGTGGTAAAGGTGAAATGAATGTATTTTTCAAAAGATGAAAAGTGTAAAAGCAAAATTAAAGCAGTATATGAAATTGGAAAACAAAAAGGCAAAAAAATAACAAACGTAAGCACTGATGCCCTACCCGTTAAAAATATGCTGAATGAGAGGATGAGCTGTCTTCATATACACATCCTGATTGGTACATGACTCCCCAAAGACTTCATCAAAATAAAAAACGTGCTGAAAAATAAATATGATCTTTATATGAAAATGAGTATGTTTCACTTCCCCTCCACCCCCATTCAAAGGTAAATTTAAATACAGAAGTCTTTCCAGTGACTTCATATGGCTTTGGAACAGGTACAAAATGATCTAGCACATTTAACATGCAGAATGACATATACAGGAACACATCATTACGACTAATCAAGAGACTGAGGGTAGCGGGGAAAAAAAAAAAAAAGGGAAGCAAACATGCCTTAATATCCCATCATTCTCAAGCAGAACACACTACAGCATTCTGACAAGGGAAAAAAAAAAAAAAAAAAGAAAAACGCTAATTAAAGAAAACCCTCACCTATTCCTGAAATGAATCAGCCTACAGATGTACAGTAATACTATAACAGTAAAAAGAACTCAGTTAACTCTTGACTCTCTCAAAATTAGTCCTCAGTTGTGATTAATTGTCTCTGTTCTGCAGACTTAAAAACTTTTTGTGCCAGAGAAGACAGAAGCTATTCCTAAGCAAAGCTGGATTGTATTATCTCAGAAGGGGGCAAGAAAACCCAAAACTTCCCACACTCCAGGTCTGACCCAAAGCAGCAGGGTCTCTGGAAACACTGCAACAGAGTTCCTTATGGGCTCATTCTAGGTTAAGAATAGTGTTTGTAGGGACAGTCACGAACAGTCACATTTTCAAAAGAGCCTCCATGGACTGGTATCTAACATTGCATTCTAATAAATTCACTGCAGTGTAAATTAAGCTGGTAGATCTCTAGGACTGAGAATCATTTCAACGATGCACAAACAAACCACACCAGTGCACAGGCAGATTAAACTCGGGAGTCTCAGCAGCTACACTCAGCTCAGAGGGCAGATATGCTCTGTGATGGGCCTGCAGTTTGGGTCCCCTGGCCGTGGAGCTGGAATATGCCCCACCACCCCCCATTTGCTCTGTACCCCTTGCTGTCCTTTCTATAGGAACCAGAGATGGAGGCAGGGCAAGTAGCCAGACTTGGAAGTGGAGACGTTCTCCTGGGTCCTATAGAATAGACACAGCCTATGCCATGGCATACTTTTGTTTGGACTATGTTGATGGACAGCAAGATTGTGTTTGTCTGTACTGACATAACAAAATTCATTAGTGGTTACTTCAGCACTGAGATACTAAGGTGATAATCACTGCATAAATGCCAAATATAGGTAGTCAGATGGAGGGAGTGGGGTGGAGTTGCTGCATGTGTCGCACCGTAAAAGGTGGTACATGAACCAGGCCCGAGAGAGCTGCAAACTGAATTTTTACTGGATGCTCCAAACAGTTGTTCCTAGGACCCAGACTGTAAAAATAACATCCAGTAGAGTGAGAATGGCTCTAGAAATCAGTTCTGTTCCTGCTGCTGTCAGTCAAAAGTGAGAATTTGAACTATGACAGCACAAGGTATTTGGGATTAAGAAACAAAGACCAAAAGGGAACTTAATTTTCAAAAGCATTTGAGAACAAAGGAAGGGAGGCGATGAGGGTATATGTGATTCATTGAAACAGACCTGCAGTGCTGAAATACTGAAAAGGGAACTCCTCGCCGAAGTACCACGGAAAGCTATCAGGAGACTCTGCAGGAGGCAATTCTCCTGCAGCAACGGCACCTAGCAGAGGGTTTTATTTTGCCACGTGCAAAGAAAGCTGTAAGAGACATGCTTTTGAGGCTTAAAATTCTGGGCTCAGGTTTTCTGCCACAGGCTGGCATAAGTCAGAAGCAATTCAAATATAGTTATGCTGAGTTCATAGAAAAGCCCACCACCTATTTCAGTGCAAGAAATGCAGACAGCCCTTTTCTGTTTCCCCTCATTGAAACTCGAAGTACAATTTGCTTTATCCCACCATGCAAGTGACAGGCCCATATACACAACATCCAAGTGGAGCATGTTACCTGTAAAATATATTGGGTGAGATCAACCGCCTCCTTCTTCTCATGAAGAAGTAGGGTTTCTTTATCTTTCACTGTGATGATATTAACCTCCCCACGTCGCTCCTCTCTCAGGCCTAGAGGACGTTTTCGGACACACACTCTGATTTTTTCACTCTCTGTCCATGGAGTGTCTTTCTCAGAAGTACTGGATCTACAACAATAGTGTAGGTTTACATTTTAAAATCAGGTTCCTACATAATCTAGACCATGCATAATTTGTTAGTTTTATCAGATAAATCTTTCTGTCTTTAACAGATTATCAAAAAAACCTCAAAACACGTCTCATTGTTACACAGTGAAGTTTCTGCTGTTTTTTGCTAAATAGACTGATGCCTTTTGTGCATTTCTGTTAAAAGAATAATTGTGTTTATACAGCTACATTCCTGAACTTGTTGCTGGACTTGCATATTTTCAGTTGTCCACAAACATGTGATTGAAGCGGGCATAATATGCAAGTTAACAATGAAATTTAATCTTGCTGAAGTTATTCACACTCATAATTAGTCACTTCATTATATACAGATAAAAGTACCAACAGATCCTGAAAAGCAGAGAGTATAATATTTAGTTGCTTTTATTCTTGTAGTGATTTTCATTCTTCTTATTATAGGCTGTCAAACCTATTATAGGTTACAAGGACTCAAACTGGGAAACAAGACAGTATCACCACGTTCCTATTCAGCTCAAAGAAAATTTGAAATATTGATCTCATCATTGTCTCCCCTTTGGTCTTTTATCATAAATATTATGTGGTTTCAGACCATAGGCAAAGTTGTGCCCTTGTGTTCTGGCAAGTCTACTTCAGTTCCCTTCCAGACACCTCAGAAACATGAGGTCATTTCGTGTTTCATTGATTAAAGCATTTTGTAATGCATCATACAGAATATGCTTGAATTCAAACAAAATGTATTCATTCCGCCCTTCCCTTTTTCAAGCTGTTTTCAGCCAAGTAAGTAATGATTTTCACCTGGATTTGAATGTCAATTTGTGAAAAAAAAATTATTTTAATTGAGCACTATCTTGCGCAGAAGTAGTGTTTCTGCCATGCTGTCCGAATGCCCTTCCAAAATCTCTTAATGCAGCAACTGAAAACTAACATATACTAGTTGTCTAGTAAATTAAAACCAAACCGACAAGTTATTCAATATCTCATTACAACTATAAGCTTGCAGTATCGTTGCTGTTGTGCTGTGTGATTCCCCAGATGCATACGACATGCAGATATAAATCTCAAAGATGCGGTCTTTGAAGACTACACACAAGTGATCTTTACTTGTAACTGAAGTCCCTTTAATTTTAGTACAGCTTTCCCATGCAGCCCAGGATCAGGCCCTGAGTTTAGATGGAAAATTCTTTCCCCTGAAAAGAAAGGCAATGATACTTGAAATAAGATGCTTCATAAGCTAGTGTGAGCTTGTGGGTATCACTGGACACCAAATGTTCTCCAACAAATGACCAGAGGCTCTGAAGTTTAATTCTCATGTCAGAGTCCGGATTTGGTGACCTACAGAAAGAGCCCATTGTGCTCTAAGAGCTTGAAGGAGGAAGGACTGATTGCAAGATTTGGAGAAAGGAAAAACCGAAAACTTGGAGGCTCCGTTTATGAGACAAAAGGCATAAATTCTTTCTAGTACAGAGGCACATTTAACTGAATATATTTTGTATGGGAACAGAATGCATTTTAATTCTATATGCTGAACCTGAAGTTTAGATTTTCTATTGATCTTTCTTAAATAGAAATTCTATTTTACAACAAAATACATTTTTTATTACTAGAAAAAACAGAAATCTTGACACAATTAGACAATAGGTCAGAAGAATCACTATGCCCTGCTACTGTCAAAATCAAGCCATTTGTTGTGGGCAAGTGCAAAATATATTTAAGCATATTAAAAGAGCTCTTTATCCTTCTGCAGTCTGAAATCATGCCAGTGTTTTCCAATGTTTCTCATAGATGAGACTAGATGAGCCTTCACAGTGGTCAAATCACAAGGTGACATGGGAATGGATGGATTCAGTGAAGGAGTTAGGCACTTGCAAAACAGGAATCACAAATCCAGGTGTCAGCAGACTGGCCCAAGCCTGGAATGCACAACACGTACTCTGTAGTCAGTAGAAAAAAACAGCAGAAAGAGAAACTGAGGCATGTCAGGAGGAGGATGCAGACAGCCCACAAGATGAACCATAATGCCAGGCACAGAAGAATGCCTTTTAGAAAAAAAGAGAAGAACAAGGAAAGAAAGTGAAAACAATGGAGAACATGGCTCTATTGCAGGATTAAAAATCTTGAACTCCTCTAGCTGAGCCGTTAGGTTATATTTTATCATTTTTTACTTGTCAGCACTACGAACCCTGCCTTTTTAGTGGCACCTTGGCTCAGCTTCTAGAGGAGACAGAGATTGCACTAAGTTACCAATATATGTAGGAGGTTAGTGCAATTCTCTGGAAGGTGGGAATGATTTTTTTCAAGCAAAGGGGAGTTATAAACCTGTGTCTTGCATTTCACAGGTTAAGTGCTCTAACTACTATGTCACCTTAGTACTTTTCCACTGTGGCAACAATCTATCCCTCCAGGCTACATGCACACTCGATGGGAGTTTTAACTGAGACCCCAACTCCATGGATCCTCCCACACATCAAATCTTTCACCACAGCCTTCCCAGACGAAGCCCCAACCTCATACAGCTACCTCTTTTCACAGAATCATAGAATCATTTAGGTCGGAAAAGACCTTTAAGATCATCAAGTCGAACCGCTAACCTAGCACTGCCAAGTCCACCACTAAACCACTCCCCTAAGCACCACCTCTACATTTCTTTTAAATACCTCCAGGGATGGTGACTCAGCCACTTCCCTGGGCAGCCTGCTCCAATGCTTGACAACCCTTTCTGAAGGAATTTTTCCTAATATCTAATCTAAACCTCCCCTGGCGCAACTTGAGGCCTTCACTACATTTTAAAACAAAACTGCCACGACTGCATTGCAACGAGCTAGATGCTGATAGTACATGGGCAGAGGGCTAGTGCTCTGCTGCTAAATCAGGAAAAAATTATTTTGTGCTCTAAAAATGTTCCCAGAGTAGATTTACCAGTGGTTCCAGATAACCATAGCCCCTCTGTTACCAAACACTGGGAAAAGTATGAAAGTTACAGATCATGTGCTTGGGGAGCAGCTGCAAGGCATCCCTCTCACCACCATGTCTGTATCCCAGTCATATTCATTCTGTTTCTTTTTAAAGCCCCAGTTCAGAATTTTTTTATGAACAAATATAGCCATCACATCCATCACATTTCCACATTACTGCGCAAAACTTGACAAACTTATCAACAGACAATGCCATATTTTGGAAAAATAATGTTTTGCAAGATAGTCTCATGGGAAGAAAAAGAGAAAGAAAGATTGGCCAAAACACCAAGAAAACAAAGCCTTATATCCTGAAAGACAATGAAGACTATTCTTAGACAACCTTGATGAGTACCAGCTGGTGATATTAAGCTGATTCCGTCTACCAGACTTGGAGAGTTGCAAGTGCTTATTAATATCTCTCTTCTCTGTAAGATTTTGCATTGCTCTGTAGTGGTAGGATTGCTTATTTTATTTGGAGTGATGAAGACAGAGTTTCCTCCACAATGAAGAAAGAATTAATTATGACTAACTTGAAATACAGCAAAATAAAGGTGACTGATTATTACCTGATACAGGAATGAGGTAGTCCGTAATTATACCCTGAAATATGAGTTATTCTTTGTATGATAGGAGCTTCAGAATCCCCCAGGAGAGGAGCAATATCATCAGAAACTGTTGGACAGCTCAGGTCCTTTTTTGTGCATATTCCAGGAGTATTTAGGTCTCTTCTAGTTAACCTGATCAGCTCTGAATCATGTGGTTGAATGTGTCCCAACATTTCCCCTACACTGTTCTTCTCTTCATTGGCACTGAAATCAGATGAACCATATGATTCAGATTCAGAGTCTTTACCTGTTCCATCATTTTCTTCAAAGAAGGACTCAAAATGCAGCTGTCTACGGGGACCTGATTTGGTCACTTGAGGCTGAATGAAAAGGCCACTTGGTTGAAAATCTTGCTTGCTTAAGTCTGCAATGCCTTCCTCTTGCATAATTTTGATTATTCTAATGAGCTGAAAGAGTCGTTTGCGGTCATTCATGTCATGGACTCCCAATTTGGCATAATCTTTGATGGAAACTTTGGCAAGCTCATCAATCTTCTGAAGACCAAAGGCAGCAAAATGGGGATAGTATTTTTCAAGTTCTGCCTCACAAAGGCATTCATAAAGGCATGATGCCATCTTCAAGCTAAAGTCTACAAGAAATCAAACAAAATAAATATTAAAATCATATGAAACATCATATCTGACAAAGTTACTAATGAAGAAACTACACATTTCCTGATGCCATTACCTGCAGTTAGACTAGAAGCTTGTTTAACTCCAAGTTTACAAAACACTAAACAGCCAAACACTATAGACTACAGCAATAACAACAACTAAACATGAAACAAATATTTTATCTATGAAACTATACTCTAAAATTATAGACAATACACAATAATGTGTAAGAAATGCACAGTGCAGTGTTACTTACTGCTGCAGAGTTCCTACACGCCTGATGTCTACTTGATGAATGCGGCAGCTACTGAAACCCTGTCCTCAAGCTACAGAATGTAAAATGCCTAATTTTAGACACTCAATTTAATATCAGGGCATGTGGTCTAATGTGGTTCAGCTATCCCTGGTTAACTAACCAAAGGAGAAGAAATTGCATTTGTCCTCACCTCAAGCTGAATAATTAAGACCATTCTTACAGATCAACTACAACAAAGTTGTCGTTTTGTTGCGTAACTTTCTCTTGTATGTCATGAATCTTGTGAGCATTTATAAGTGTCCTTGAAAGAATAACCAAAACATTCTGCGAAATCTGAAACACAGAATTTCTCGCAATCTATGTATGCTACTGGAACGCCATACTTGCATTCTTGGGAAACCCAGAAAAGCAACATGCATCACTGAAAGGTATGCCAAAAAAACCCTCAACTCCTTCACTCATGTCTCCCTAGCAATGCATTGTGCAGCTGTCTGTATCCAGATGGATTAATATCTGCAGATATTTTTACTTGTTCCATAAAATAGAAAAATGATAGCACTTCAAGTATCTGTTGCCCACTGCCTTCTTGTATCTTTGCTCAGTCTAGGATCTTAGCAAATACAGCTCTTACTCATGTTCGGAGGTTACAACAACATTCAACAAAACCAAGTCATTTAAGACTAAGTTTTTCCCCCTGTATTTCAGGGTAAGTTCTTTGGCAGGATTTTCAAGCACCTCTACAATAACATTATATAAGAAAATAAGGTCATCAAATATCACCCCCAAATTTGATTCCATGTCATTAATTAACACATTATATTGAAATAATAACAACAACAAAATAGTAAAGATAATATTAAAATGCTGATTGTATAAGATATTACAGAGGCCAAAAGGTGCAGTAGAGGACATCTAAAATGACTTAGAAGCTAGAGTCTAAACTGTAGACAACAGTTAGCCATAATAGAATTATGGGATTCAGCAGTAACAAGGTTCAAGACAAAAACATTGGTATGTACGTGGACTTACTTAATGTGTATGTAATGTGGTTCCGAATCTTGAAGTAAAGTCAGAGCCACTGCTAAGATTGTTAGATCCTGGCAGGGGGAAATCAAAACTGACAGAGAGGATACCAAACCCAAAAATTAGAGAGTTCTTTGTGCAAGGGTTTTCACCAGCATTCACAATTTGCCAACTTCTCTAACAGGTAAAATCCACAGGTACTTCAGACTTCATTTAAAGAAGGGTTATGTTTTTGAAAAAATGCCTTTCTTACATAAGGCAGCTTAAAATATAAAACCAGTACAGGTCCTGTGTAAATGCCTGTATGCACTGCTATGGGAAACTTCTTTTGCTTGATGAAAGGAGCAGCTAGAACACAAACCCAAAACACCAATTTCAAGGTATTGAGAATCTGTTAAAGATGAAAACAATCCAGCAAATTTCTTTTGTCTATTCTCACTCTGTATCCTAGATTACACCTACGTCTTTGTATATGCTTAAGTTATATACAGAGTAGCCAAAGACAAGTGCAAGAACTAACTCGGTGTTAACCTCTTTTGAATTATAATGTTGAGCACAAGAGAGAGAAGAGAGGATAAAAAGGAAAAAAAATGGAGACGTTTCCCAAAACAAGAGCAGCAGACAAAGGGAGAGCTCTAAGAATTTTAAGGTCAAGTTTCTAATTAAAAATTAAACAAAATATATTTAAATAGCTAGAAATTACTGTACAGACAGGTTTCCGTTATCTGGGGTAACAAGGGACTAGGATTCTCAAAATACGGAAAATCCAAGTAATATCTGTACTGCAGAACATACGAGAAGGTTAGTACTGAGACGTGTAAGCAGCTCTGCACGGCTTATTGACTAAGGCTCTGTGCCATGTGAGAGCAACTAATGGCTTCTTAATGAGAGCTGGCCCAGGGAGTAATATAACTGCTTCTGCTTCCCCAGATATAATAAATCTTACTGGATCTAAGTGGTTTCAGGAGATAACTCCAGTGTCTCTCCGTCCATGGAACAGCAATTTCACAACCTAGGAAAACCGAACATAGACTCATAAAGGAGTAACAAATTAATTAATCATGGAAAAAAATTAAGCAATTGTCATGGTGATGGGTTCCAGCATTTCTGATTACTTTAAAACTCAAGAGTGAACAATTTTCTAAAAGATTTGGTCTGGTTCATACATCAGAGAATTCAGGGGAAATTGCAGTTGTCAGTGAAACCCTTCTGGCCTTTCAATCGGCGATGCTCTAAAAGAAAGGAAAGCCTTTCTCCTCATTAAAAGAATACTTTAGTTTGACCAACACTGTAGAGTTCTCTGTGTCTGAAGACACTGTTTCTAAAACAGATACACAATTCTTCAGAATAAATTGGCTTTGTAAAGAAATAAGAGGAGTATTGGTAGGTTTTCAAGAATCCTAAATTGTTAATGATAATGCCATCTTCTGGCAAAAAAAGAGATGACTTTTACTTTTTTTCAATAAGTAATAGCCAGCATTCCCTCAGCTATTGTCAGGATCTCATTTTGTTTGTTCACCTGAGAGAACGTGTGTCCTGGGGCAGAAAAACATAATATTCTTCGGTGTGGTAGTTTCATATTAAAGCCCAGGTTTTGTTCCCCACAAAGCTATGGGTGGCTTCACTGAAAACAGGATGGAGACAAAGGCCTAAGACTTCTTAAAAGAGTTGGATATAACACATTTTGAGAAAGAAGTGAGTCAGTATGGAGGTGTAATTCTCCACGAGCACCCAGTTATAAGGTCAGATAGTCTCAGGCCTAAGAAACACTTTTCAATCTCTCTTACAACATCACTTGTAATTCTTCGCCGTCAGTGGTTGTCCTCATTCTATCTGGCAGAAAGACTCAGCTTCAGTTTGAAATTTTCACCTTCTTCTCACGCAAGGGACCTGCCTTATCACTGACAAAAAGGTGCTGAAGCTGGTCAGTGAGACAGTGAAGTCAACAAAGTCTAGAGCATCTTTACTTACTAACACACAAGCCAGCAGCAAGAGAGAGACAGTTAATGGTGACATACCTTACTGTTGGAACATGTGAGATGTCTGAACGAGGGACCAGTCAGCCTATCATCTTTAGGTGGCAAACCTGAGTTCTCTACAATTTATGACTTATGCAAAGAAGTTTTACAAAGATCTTAAAAGGCTGCCAGATGGTGGTAATGGATAAGTACTTATTGTAAAAAAGCATTAGAATTTTATATAAAGGCACCAACTCAAAGCACAGAATAAGATCACAGCTCACCATCAGAGAAATCCTCCTCTGTTTCAGTAATAGGGGTTTTTTAAAGGTCATAAAGCTGGGGAAAAAAGAAAAGTCAGGCGTAAATAGAAGGAACGAATGGTTACATTTTATGCATTCTGCAGGAAATTAACTTACCACAGAATTATGCTCTAGGAGCTGATCCTCCATTTTAAAATGCTTCTAATTATTAATTAGCTCTTACACAGACCTGTTCATTCTCAATGCACTTTTCACAGTGGAGAAAAGGCTGGCCTTCAAAGATACTCACTCAGTGAGCGTCAGTCACTGTGCATAAAACAAATCATGTAAAATCCCTACATAGACTATTTTAAGAATAAAGCAGCCTTAGACCACTATATCTTGATCCTTATTAACCTCTGATATATTAAAGATCTCAGTGCACTGTTCACTTGAATAACACTTACTTGCCCTGTTATCCCACTGTACCTCACTGATATTTACCTGACAATTTTAGCTGACTTCCACTGATACTCCTGAGTGTCACCACCGAGACATGACACAAGTATTACTATATCCATATTTTAAACTAGGGAAATTAAGTCATGGCAAAGTGAAGAAGCCTTATGCGGCACACTTACAAATGCAAACTAATGCAACTATACATTTAATCTAGCGATAATCATTCTGAATCACAAACTCTGGTCGGATCATTCAATAATTTTATTAGGAAAAATTTTCAAGAGCATCTGATAAATGTAGTAATTATTAATCAGTGTACAAAACCTAAACAGCACCTTGTTTTCCTGCCTATCACTTTGTATTATGTAAACCTTTTTGCTTTACAACTATCTTATAAAAACAAAAGTTAAGAACCTACAAAATTTGTAAACACATGTAGCAGGTAGGTATGTTTCCTCTCCTGACCACAGCTATAGCACTGTGTTGTATTCATTACTTGTAACCACATTACCCCAAATAAGTCTTCAGCATAGGCTCCGTCCACGCCAAAGTGTTTGCTGGTTTTTGAAGTATAGAAGCAGAAGACCAGAACGAAGCCAATTTGGCAGTCATATGATAGAGAAAAGGGAGACTTACTAACTCACGTCACCAGTCACCCATCTTTATTTCTTATTCATCTGAACATTAAGCCCTTTTTTAACTGTGATCCAAAGCCAAATCTGATTTAGCCCTCCAGAAGTGAAGGCCTAATTTGCTTTTCCAGAGCACCACACAAAATACTTTACCTTTAATTATTCTGACCCCATTCCTTGGAAACGAGGGTATTCCTGTGAAGAATGGGGTCAGGGTGTAGTTGCACTTTCATAAACACAAGCTCCATAATAAGAGATAATCTGTACTGTAACACAAGTTCGTAATTTTAGTTTCACGCAGTAGGTAGGGATCTATGAAACACTGTTTGACGTTGCAGCAGATCCCTTTGCAAGATCATAGGATTACACTACGCAACTCCCTGTGCACATACACAACATGGTATTAAACATTCTGTTGCTTATTGGAACAAGTATTGTAGCAGCCTGTTTTGAAGATACAAGGAACAAAGCTGAATACTAGCAATAGATAACCACTTATAGTTTCTGTATAGTAAAAGTAATTGGAGAGGAGGGAATACTTTCAATGTTAACTGACAACGATTTTACAGGTGGACCACGATGCAGATCTTCCCCCTGCAGCAACACTCCCACGTCCTTTGCTACTGGCATACCTAACACAGAGTTGGTTACTAAACTACAATTCATTTCATTGCTCTTTGAAACAGACTTAAAAGCAACAACTGAATGTTGGGGTTTTTGTTTTCCACTAGAGTATTTTTCAATTGGCAAGAGACTGCTGTTTTTTATAATCATCCCGTCACACTAAGTATAGTCTGGTGACCTCAGCAGAAGAGACTCCATCCTACAGCTGATCCCCAACAACTGCTTAGAACAACAGCTGCATGGAAATGGGAAGTGTCTAATATTCAACCGCACGCTAAGAGAATAATCTACGAGTTATATTGGGATGCTGATTATTTGAAAATTGTGCCCGAGCTTCTCTTGCCAGTAAGATTTACCAAATGGCTTTCAGTATGTATTTTATAATTGCATCAAAACAAACCACCGGCGCATCTGGAATTACACTGTATGACTGAGGGGGGTCATGGTCACTGAATTTAGCCCCACAGGGATTTAGTTCCCCTCTCTGAATTTAGTCTCAGACTGAGGAGCTTCATAGCTTCACCCACTGGAAGAAGGGGCGCAGGGCTGAGGCAGGGGCCTCGCACC
>NW_009193439.1:20009-58209 GCF_000690835.1 Fulmarus glacialis | reverse complement strand
CTGCCCCTGTGGGAGGAGGCCCCCTGAAGCCCCGCTGGCTCTCCGCCTGTCCCTGCCCAGGGCGCGCTGTCAGTGCGAAGAAGAAATCGGGTGGTGCCCCCGCGCGCCCTTACGGCATCCGCCTTCGCGTGTGTCACCCAGCCCCAGGTCACCTGCTCGTCCTGGGAAGATGCATTCTTTCGGAAATGAAGAAGCGGTCTCTCTGGAGCGGCTCTTTGGGTTTTTCTGCGAGTGCGTACGGCATGGACACTGGGAGCTTGCGCAGGCCTGTGTGCCCCAGCTGAGCCAGTGGCAGGGTGATGGCGCTGAGAAGGTGGAGGCAATTCTTCAGGCTCTGGTAGCTTGTCCCGTGGGGGTAAGGTAAGTAAGGTACTGTTTTGGTTCAGTAGGTTTGAGTGTGAAATGAGGAGGAGCAATTGGTTTAGCGGTGGCTGTGGGAGACAGGTAGAATCTGAGAAATAACACTTTCTTCAGTGCTGAGGTGTCTTGGATGTGTCTAGATGTGCTGTTACCTGAACGTTGACATCTTGTCGCTGCCCAAGCACTTAGTAGGCTGCCCAGCCCCCTGGGATAACGAGCTGTGTTCGTTTATGCAGTTGACATGGTGATTGATGCAAGCTTAAAACTATTTGGAAACATTTCAGAACTGATTTTGTTAGATTTTACTGAAGGATAAGAAGGAGAAGGAAATTACACTCCTTTGACACTGAACTTTGGTTAATTTAGAAATGGTGCCACCAAGATTAGCACTGTAGTTATTTAAAATGTTCTCTTGTTTCCAGCTCTTGGAAGACCTTCTAATTTCTAAAAATTTAAACTCTTAAAAAATTCAAATCATGCTATTGATTTCTTATTTCTCTCGCACTGGATTTTGAAATGGCATTGGTTTTACTCAATCCTAGTTAGTTTTGATCTCTGCTTTTCAGGCGGATGCATATGAAGGGTGACTTTCTAGCACTTCAGGGAACATTGGTATTCCCCCTCTCCAAGCAGATGATCATACTTCTTCACATTAAAATTTGTGTAACATTTTGGTGAAGTTTCTAAGAAACAGTTTATACCGACAGCAGTTAAAGAAGTCTGGAGGAAGGTGTGCACATGGTTAGATGAATATTACTAATGGCCATGTATATGTGAGACATAAGCATTTTTGATCTTTTTATCTTTGGTAGTTGGGCTATCACATCTAAAGGCTTTAATTAGCAGTGCTGAGATTTTTAAAGGCCCATAATTTATCTTGTGCTTTTTCCTTTTCCTAGTCCCTTTGACAGTACTGAATATGTTCCCTAACTGTGGTTTTGGAATGTGTGTACTGGACCACATGAAAAGCTGATGGAAATTAGAAGTATTCTTTGTTTAATTAGTACCTTACTTCACTTTTAGTTTGGATATAGAGTTGCACTTGTGCTGCTGTGACCTAAAACTTAGTCTCATTTTTGGGGGGTAGAACTGGACAGAACAGGAAATAGCAGTGTTTGGTAAGTGGTTAGATTTCAAAGAAATCTGCTGAAGTGCTCAAAGAGGGCTATACAGACTGAACTTTAGACCGGAAATAAATGTCATTGTTCTGAAGCAAAGAACTATGGCAGTTGGTATTTGACAGATCTAAAAGCAGTTATTTGCACAGCAGAGATCATTGAGTTAATGTGTAAGTAGTACCAATATTCTGGTTTCTCTGCATTCTCTTCCTGTCTGACTCATCTTCAGCTAGTTAGTCATCTTTGTTTTTATCTTACACAAAGAAATACAAAAATCAAAATGACCTCTGACAGTGTTTTCCTGGATCTTAGAGATGGGAACGACCTTGTATAATCCAGTGTATGTGCTTATTGCTTTTGTAGATGGGGACAGAATTCTAGCCCATGGAGAACTGCATGGCTTTGGCTTCTTGTGCTGGAAAAATGGCTTGCCAGGAATCAGGTACAGAAACATCTAGCTGACTTCCAAGTGCGACTTACAGCTCTGACTTGTAGCTGACTTCCAAGTGCAAAATGTCTGCCTAGTTGCTTACTTAAATAATAGGCTTTCCTACATTTCATGGAATTAAGTTCTCAAGGTAGCTGGAGAGGTGCATTGCTTTTGCTTTTAACAAACTTGTCAAGAAACAACTGTTAATCTCCATGCTGGAGAGAAAAAAATTATTTTGTTTAGGTAACAGAAGTTGGCTTTTTAGCATTGAGCATTTCTGTAAATGGAAAGCATGAGTGTATCGACTTCTGCATTTGTGTAGCACCTTTCTTACATTAAAAATGAAATAGCTCAGGCATCAGACAATTCTTCATAAGCTTTAGATGGTGAGGGATGTTCTTGCTGTATTGCTGTTTTCAGACAGACAGGTGCAGTATGTTTCAGGAGTAAAGGAGAAACTAGACTTTTTTACTTTTTTTTTTTTTTTTAATTGGTACACTGGGATGTGTGATTATACTTTTTTTAAAATTCATTTGTCTTTGTCACTACTTAGACTTGCATTTTTTCTTTACCTTCTGACAAAGTGACACTTGTCTCTGTTTCCAAATGTATAGATAAATGGAATCCACTGATGTTGGAGCAGAACCTAATTGTGGAATAGCCTTTAACTGATTGAGAATTAGGTATCTTCAGAGAGATATTTCAATCTCAAAATGTTAATGAAATAGCTAAGATTAGGTTTATATGATAATGTAAACAAATAAAAGTTTTATTGGCTAACATCTTTCCCATTCTCTTATATTGTTTCAGAAGACTGTTCCAGTTGTTCTACAGAGAGAAACTGAATTTTTATTGTTCTTGGAAGAATTACAGAAAGATGTCTCTGAGGAAGTCCTAAAGGTGAGCTACTTAGTATGCCTTACTTCTTCTTGTTAGTTATGCAGAATGTCCAACTTTATCAGGTTTTGGGATCGAAGTTAATGCTTCCTGCTAACTTGGCTGCCTGAGATTCTAATGTGTTATTAATCTTCTAGGCAACTGAAAGAGACTATAATTCAGATCCCTTTCTGAAGTTAATCCAATGTGCCTGCAAGTGATTTCTGTGGCTAGAGAGGAGGCTGTAGGGAGGCAAGGAACAAGCTTTTCTATATGGTCTATCTAACACACTTCAGTCCTGACTGCAGCTACTTGCCACAGTCTTATATCTGTAGACACCTTTAGTAATCATAAAGCTAAAACCCACTGTAAGCCAAAATAAATCATAGTCAACAAGCACATTTTAAAAGTATGTCTATTTTCTTTTTCTTCCTCCTAAGATCTTAATTTTCATCTCCTCCATACCCCTTTGCCCCCTTCCTGGAAGTTTTTGGGTGCTGTACTGTTACTACTGACAATATTTGGTAATTGGTATGATGTGTGCTCTGAAGTCCAGGACCCATTTTTCCATTATTAATTAATATATGCAGATTATTTGAGAAATACATGGAAATATGCAAAGATGGATTACTACCAAAAGCAAGTATAGAGCAGAAAATCAGTAGAGTTACTAACTGTAGAACTGTCCTGATTTGGTATTGGTTACAACAGAATTAGACCTGACACGGTGTGTGGCATGTCCTCAGATTTTGCTTCTAGTCTTACAGGTTCTAACTCTTAGAAGAATTTTTTTGTTTGCCTTTTTTTAAGAGGAAAATGAAAACTTATTATATTCAGAGGCTATTTGCAGTTTTTAAATATGCATAAGGAAAAGGTGTTCAATATTTCCGTAAGGATAGAAAATTAGCAATTACAGGATGAAAGCAAGCAAGGTAAATTCGACTGTTGATTAAAATAAATCTACCTGAAGTCTGTTAATGACTAATGAAGTCCGTGTATGTTACCATCTAACCTCCAAGGCCATGAAAGATTGCACCATCGTTTGCAGTGTTGCACAGAAGTAGGAGATTCAGCAACCTCATATTTTTGTCACAATTACTGTCAGAGGCATGTTAGTAGGTAGAGTTATGTTTTGGTCCAGCAAATAAAGAAAACAATGTTGTAGATTTGTCTTCTACTGCTAATATTCTCATTTTTGTGCACACCAACCACCTCTCCTCTCCGTATTCCCTGAGTTGTCTCTTCCAGCCAAGGATAGCACTCACATAGTTCCAGAAGTGCCACAAGTGCTGCAGAATTGCTATTCAACTTCCTACTTCCTTCCTACCCCTTATTGGGAGAGCTAATTAGGATTTTTTTGTTTGTTTGTTTTCCCCTTCCTAGTTCTGGAATTGTAGGTTTGCTTCTGTTAGCAAGAAAAATTATTGTTGCTTAAGAAAGAAGTCTGTGAGATGGCTTCTGATTCTGTTGACCAGTGTTAACCAAGTTTGAAAAATTAGTGTTGATGAAGTGGTAGATAGATGGCATGAATCTGGAAAAGTAGGATTACAAAAAAAAGACTGAACACTAATCGTCATGCTCTTACTGACTTATGAAGAAACCGTCACGTTGACGGTTGATTTATCTTCTTGCTTTCAGGTTTCTCCTATTTTTTAAATAATTTATTTCATATTTTTAATGGAGTCTGAAAGGCTTACTCTTTTATTATTTCTCTATAGGAGCTGTTTGAAGCATTTGAGTGCACCCAGAATAAGCACATCACAGACAGGAAAAGAAGAGATGGCTGTTGTCACAGATTCAGTTTGGATGTTGTTTCAGCTCTCCGGAAGCTTTTGCTGCGGGCTCCCCATAGGGCAAAAGCCCTGCTGGAGTTCTTCCAGGAGGAACAAGGCGCACACAGCTCCTCGCTCCAGCAATATTGCTCTCTACAAAACATCTTTGTTGAATTTCTTCGTGACTCCTTGAAATCTCTGCAAAGGCTTCAGTGCAGTTCTGAGATTTCAGCAGAACTAGATCAAAGAGAACTAGTGGATACAATTTATGCTGCTCTTAGTATAGTGACTTTTGAGGTGGAGCATCAGGCAGATGAAGTACGACACCTATTCAGGGAGCTCTTGGATGTATGCTGGGCTGAGGGAAGCCCACTGAGGGAGGAGAAGCTACTAAGCTGTATGCTGAGGAAACAGAGCCATGGCCTGTTAAGCCTGTATAGCAGTGTTCTCATAGAAAGAACAAGAGAAAAATTTCTGGTGTCAAAATCAATACGAAAAGGTTTGTTTCACTTTTTGCTTTGTTTTAATTTCTTGTTTAACAAACCCATTGAGGTATTAAGCAAGTTGTCAAGAAGTCGGGCAGTGTTCTTGCTAAGGTGCCTTAACAAGCCATAGAGTCTTGTAAAAGATGATGCTAAAATGACTTAAAGCAAGGAGTTGGCATAGGAATCCCAGGGCTCTCCCTACATTGCTGCAGTCTATGCTGCTACATTGCTGCAGTCTACGCTGCCTTCTTTTGTGAGCACTTCCTTTACCACGTCTTGTTGTGCTCTATTTTAATCTGCTCAGCTTTCTCCTGCTGCAGATCTTGCTTGTAACTAGAAGAGTGACTCTCCATATGTATATAAAGTTTTTATTGATTCAACTCCAGCTCGGGGTCATCTGTGCTGGAGGATGTTCCATTTCAGGCCAATAACAGTTCAACTACCTCAGTAATCCCAAAATGTTAAAATCCCTTAATATTGGAAAAGAAAACTTCTAGAAGTGGAAGGAGATGTGGAGTGGACCAATATCCCAGTTGGAAAGAAGATGCAGTTTGATTATCTGCTCGCTTGCCAGAGCCCAGCTGTTGTTTTTGTACTGGGTATTACTTCACAGCTTCTGTCTAGCTCCCTATGACTGGTACATTTAGTTGGGGATCTCAGTTCAAGCTGAATGGCAAGTGGTGCCCATGCTCTTGTCAGGAAAGTGGCACGTGAACATGCAAGGAGGGAAAAGCTAGAATGCCTACCTCCTTTTGCTCGCGTCTGTACACTGAGGTATAAGTCAGTCGGGTTTGTATCTTCTCTCCTCCCTTCACTCATAGAGATTGCTGAAGGGAAGTTCAGGCTGGTGTGGCATGGCAGACTGTGGCATTTCTGATAATAACTGCAGTTAGTGCTTCCTCGTGGGGGAAGAGAAATGGAGATACGGATACCTTCACTCTCACTGGGAGTAGTTCAGTTCTTGCTTTGCACAGATCTGAGAAGTTCCTGTGCTGGACAAGTCTTTGCTAAGGCCCTGCAAAGCAGCATAGTGTCTCAGAGCACAAGTGAGAATTCATGCAACATACAGATAACGTGTATGACTAGAGAAAGAAAGGCAGTGTGACCTGAGCTAATCCTAACAACCCGTGTGCTGAACAGTCTCTTGCTATGTTAACAGTTTCCTGGTTTCCTATCTGACCTGTTTATTTTCTATCAAATTTCTCTGCTTGGCTTTCTTGTTATCCAATAACAATATCTGAGAGTCTTAACTGTTAACATGTAACAGCTGGTTAGTATCTGAGGAAATGTTGAGTGTTTCTCAGTTTAAATTAACAGCAATTATGCTTCTTTCAAAAGTACCCCTCTGTACTGGAAAGTAATCTTGTTGTGATGTTTTTTAGGTTCATCTGAGCAGCTGGATACAGAGCGAACAGTGATGAGTTTGTTCTCAGATCCCAAAGAGGCTCCTTCTTGGAAGACAGCTTATTTCTACTGCCTGAGCAACAGCAAGCACTTTCTGGAACAGATTCTGGTACAGCCATAAAATTATTAAGAGGGAAACCCAATGGTGGCTAAAGTCAGTCCCTGTATTGAACATATCTTGGTGGTGCACAGAAGCATTTTGTATTCAGATAGTGTTTACCAGGGGTCATGACTTACAGGAACAAGGAGGTAACTGATGATAACTCCCCTACTTTCAGCTGTGTGATGTACTCAAAACATTCAGTGAGATTTTTGGAAAAGCTCATCTGCATGCAGACCGAAGATTAGATCTTCAGGATTTAAGAAGTCCTGTGTTCTGCTTGTAATTTTGTTGGATACGCCAGTTGATTTACCCCATGACCTTCAACGTGTTACTTTGCTTTTCTGATGCTGGTAGACTTGGGGCAATGAGACTAGTTTGCATAGTAAAATTTATGTTTTAAAGAGCTTGAAGACCTGGTGAAAAATACTCTGGTGTGAATTAAATGTATTTACATAGATAGAAGAAATAGAATACAGGTAGGCGGTCACTGTTGAAGTGCGAGTTTTTAAGGTTGAACATATTTCCACTTCTAAATAATGTGCTCATTCTTACATAATGCCCTTGACAGAGACATAATCAATAGAAAGAACGTAAAGATAATGTAGCAAGGGAGCGTGAGTTGGCTCTGCAGTAAGCATTTGAAATGATGTTTTTTTCCTCATGACAGTTTTATTGAAGAGTAACCAAAAGGCTTGGAAAATAAAAGTTTAGGGAAGTTCCAGATGCAGAACTTCATTATTTTAGTGAAGCTAATATTGAAATGGCTACTTGCTTTACATGACCTGCCAGGCATTATGGGTCTCTGCATTTTGGAAGGATACATACTTCTTCCTTTCATTTTCTAGGTGACTGCATTAACTTTACTGAAAAGAGAAGACTACTCAGGCCTGAACAGCTTATTGAGGAGAGAATTCAACCCCCTTAGCCGCCTCTTGGTATTGCTAGGATGGGCTCATTGTCAAAGCTTGGAATCAGCAAAAGCATTGCTATGGACTCTTCACAAAACTCAGGTAAATCAGCAGAAAGCAAGTGGCAGTATCCCAGTCTGAGTCCACGGGAGTTTCCAGTGAGAATGTTAATCTTTCTCGAAATGGAATTTAAAAAGTTAAGATGTTACAGCTGAGATGTTGTGTGTAGGTAACATTATTGGACACTTGCCTGTTTTCTTACTCCTCAGCTGTGAAGGGAGTGTGATTGCCCAGGAGATTCTGAAAGTTTCTCTTGCATCAGCTCTTCAGCCTTTGCTGTTAACATAAGAAAGAGAAAGACAGCAATGGTTGTTGATTAGTTTTGAAAAGAGCTGGGTGGTGTCGTTTTGTCCAGTGAGTCATCCCTGGATAGTGACTAATTCTGGTCACAACTAACCTGAATTCGGCAACAGGGTAGCTTGGAAATTTCCCATACCCATTCTCCAAATGAAATGATAAATTACAAGAGCTGTGACTGAAAGATCCACCTTGTTTGGGGGGAGTCTTCATCTTTGAAGGAGAGGGCTCTAACTGAGGGTGTAGTTGCAGTTCAGATGATGTATGCCTGCAGGCAACTGGCTTGGATGCCAGAGGTGGGGAGAGAGGGAGCCTTGCACTGCTGACTCATTGGGGCAGATCTAGTCTGCTATTGCCTTAAGGGGAGTTACCATCTATTGGTAATATACTGAAGGTCTATTCAGTAGCCTCTGCAAAGTGAAAGTCTTAGATTTGATTTTAGCAGGCAGGCATCTGTAGTAGAAGAGCACATGGAAAAGGAGGATAACTATCTGCTATACCCAGTATATCATCTTTTCTAGCACATGATTAGTTCTAAAGATTAGTGTCTTAGACTGTTATTAAGAAGCATTAATTTGCATTTTGAAAGTTAACCTTGAAAAGGGATGTAGCCACCTTTCCATGGTCTGTAGGTGTGTCAAGTGGAGGCTGACTGATTTTGGTGCTCCTGCAGAATAGCCCTTCCTTGCTGGCTTTGTAATAAAACTGGCAATTTTCTGTACTTGAAAGTTACCATCTGGAAAAAGAAGTCTTAACGAACATCGCGTATGTGACACAGGCTTGGTTCCACTGTCTGACTAGAGGATTTGTTGTAAAGGGATTCTTTTATTTGTCTTTCCATTTAGGATCTGTGCAATGATTCAGTACTGAAAGATTTCTGTGACGGGCTATGGGCTCATGTGGAAGTTCTTGAATGGTGCATACAGCAAAACAGGTAAAATGATGAGAAGGATGTTTTTCCAAACTGTCTTGCCGGATCTGCCTATTAGTCAATTTATGTATGCAAATAGAAATTGTGTTCTCTTCTGTGAATCTTGGCTAATCATCTTCTAGTGACTGTGTATCACAAGCTCTTGAAATTGCTTCATGGGTGTTAGTTATGCTATTTGTTTTTCTTTTTAACTGCAGTAGTTTTGTTGAAACAGAATTAGAGTGGGAGGTACGTCTTTGACATGGCTGAAAGACCTAGATCTGTTTGTGCCATTTCTTTGTTTGTTCTCTCTTGCAGTATTTCTATCCCAAGGAAGGTTCTTTTGCAACACCTGCACAGTCTAGATTGCCACACTGCAGTGTACTCCCTTCATCATCTCACTAATCTTCTGGCACTGAATGAAGACGATGTTATTGAGCTTCTTCAGAAAGTTCCTGCTAAAGACCAACAGATGCAGGGTAAATGTGTAGAGTTGTGAGAACACAGAAAAACCCCGATCCATCGAATATGTGCTGCTCAGTATTTCTGCCAGGAAGAATCTGTTCTTTTGACCTATTTCTGTAAATAAGGAAGATACTGCTTATCAGCTGTTTTGCGGAAGAAAACTAGAGAGCATGTGGAAATTATTTTAGAATCCTTGTGGGGAGTAAATTGTCTCCCAAGAAGGAGTTGTGAGATCTCTTTGATCTCACAAGGACAGATCTCTGAAAGAGGTTTTTCAAAATGGTAACAAGACTTTGCACATACTCATAGTATGTGTTACTTATTGTAACTTATATACTGTATAATACCCTTAGCTTGAAAAGTAAGTGTATGTTTTGGATTTCAGCCATCTGTGCACTTAAATTTAAAATCAAAGGGCAAAGCCAAATGAAATTGACAGTATCTCATACTATAACATACTCATTTTTGAAAGATACAAAATGTTGTTTTTTCTTCTAATATTAAGTCTTACCAAATCTAATTTAATATTAAAATCAGTAAGGCTTACCTACAGGCTGTGTTTACGTCCCTCTTGCCTCTCTTTTCTCATCTCCCTGTGTGGCAATTTGGTGCCTAAACTACCTGAGATTACTAAATGCATTAGTTCACTTAGAAGTAACTCTCCTTGTACACCCTTTTGATTGCGGCCTATGTCCAGGTTCAGCTGCTGCTATTTTAATGCTGTTTTCTCACAGGGCCTCTTAATAATGATACAGAAGCTCAGTCTTCCTGCGTGTACTAGAACCTAAGAAGCTGCAATTTTTTGTGCCTTATTTCTTCTGTGGATGGGAATTTGTACATGTGTCATTTCAACCTGAGTTTTGTGGAGAGCTCTTAGTGATGGATCTTGCACAGATTTTCCAGGTTGCCTAATAGAAAGTAGTTTTCTCTCCTTCCAAGATCATATTGTTAAGATGTTGGTTTCCAATCCTATTTTTACAGGTTTTGTTGTTAAAATTATTGAGACAGTTGTCTTGAATGGTCTTAAAAAATGTAATGATTGAGACTCTATATAGATCTCAGGTTTCAGTGTCCTGCTTTCTGAAATTAATTGTTTTGTTGTTGCTGATGTTGGGTTTTCTTTTAATCAGTTCTTACATTTTAATTCTTTTCTGCTTAAATTCTGTCAAAACCTTTCAAAAACAGGAAAAGGCAGTCCCGTCATATCTTCTGGGAGCTGCATGACTGTAGCAAAAGAACTCTAGCTGTGGTTTCTCTTCTTTTTTGAGATCAACTTAATTTACAGAACTAGTTAATGGAAGACAAGTCCTCCATTGAGGTCCCTAGTGATTGTTGTAAAATTCAGATAATTCTATAAGCACAGTTTAATAGAATCTCCTTTAAAATAATCCATTTTGAAACTTAAAGGGAGGAGAGGGGTCATGAAGTTTTGAATTGTCTGACTTGGTAGTGTTAACGGGCCTTTTTCTCCCCTCACCTCACGTACTTCCCCTTCTTCCCTTCCTTTCTGACACGCATCTGTCAGCTGCAGTAGTGAAACTGGAGTAGTGGTACTGGTTGACAGTTGTGTTCAGGCACCCTTCAGATCAGTGAGTAACACTAGCTTTGATCAGTCACACTAACAAAAGAAATGATGGGCAGAAATTTCCACATGAGTTACAGAATTCAAGAATAAGGTGTTAACGTTTCTGGCATATGAAAAACAAGTGCTTATAGTTAAAGGGTAGTCCTTCAGTATTGGTACAAGGAAAAGGGTTGGTTTAGACACAGATACTGACACAGACTCACTGCGTCCACATGGGAGGCAAAAGTGTATTAAACTTGCATTTGATTACCAGTGTGTATCTTACAGTATCTCTAGCTAGCTATTTCTCTTTTTCAGAGGACTGTATTTATCGGATCTCTGGCTTCACCTGCCTGAAGTCCTCGTAAGACAGTGGTATTGAGAGCTTTTTGGGTGCTACATATTAGTGTAGAGCTGTTGGTGAATTATAGCATTTCTGTGGCCATGTGGGTTCTGCAAAGAATTCATACTTGGATGTTTCCTTACTTCTGTCTGCTGTCTACATTACAGTTTCCACGATTGTCGCTGTTTAGAATTGCAGTGATAGGGAATAATTGGTTTCAAACTGTTCATGCTCTCAGGGCTTTTATCTTGGGCTGCTTTTCTTTGAAATCATGCTCAAGCCTTGTGGAGGACAGCGCTGAAACACTTTCTAGGTAATGCTATTCAGTCCAGACTTTGGATGGGGACATTATCAGTACATCAAACCAGTGCTTTGTTAAAAAAAACTTTGCTAATGCTTCCCCTGCACGACAATAGGCAGAGGGACAGTCTACCCTTTGTATAAGAATATAGGATATTGGATTCAAGCACTAATTTAACACTGTCTGGGGTTTTGATTTTTTTGTTGTTTTGGATTTTTTTTTTAAACATTTGTACAGTAGTTGGATAATTCATCTAAACCCAGCATAACAGAATATATGACTCTATATTCCTATGTTCCTGGGTGAAGAGAATGGTGATGCGACTTTTACATAATTTGCAGCTCTGATGTTCTCTTGTACTAAGAAGGGATCATGTCTCTGGCATGTGATACCTTCTTTCCTCAAAAAAAAGCAAAAGGAGGAAGGAGTGGGTGTAGTACTTCTCTAAGTGGCCTTTATCATAAATGTGTGAAGGAAACTGTGGGACTGTACTTTTTCTTTAATCAGTTGCAGATTGTGTATGATCTCTATGGCCAGCCATTGTGGATAGAATCAACCGTGATACCTATTTATTAGTACAAATCTGTAGAGATGCTGGTACTCTATTCTCACTACGGTCATAGCCAGTCTACACTATCTCCCTAGTTATCTACTGTGTGATAGAACACAAAATTCTAAGATGCTGGAACCAGACAGGGTCTGTCCCTGGGTTGTAAATGCAGCAGTGTAGCTAAACCACGTACCTCTAATGAGCCTCGTCATGAGCAGGTTTTGATCATTCTGTGCTGTAGCCGCACCCTGCAACACAAATTCACAGAAAATTTCCTTTTCAGAAGGGGATCCAGACCTTACTTTTCTGTGGCCATCTGTTGTGGTTTGTTTTTTAGGGTTTTTTTTTTCCCCACATGTTGTGAAGTAACAGTGAGGTAGAGCAAAGCTGGGATGGAGGTGACACTGGGGAAGAAAGATTGGATAAATATTGCTGTGTGGGAACTGCAGGAGAAAATTAACTTGTTTTCTTGTCTACCTCCTATCCCCTCACCACCCGTATTTCCCTCCACAGTGGCAACACTCCCTAACACCCTGAGTCAGCAACGCAATCTGGCACTCTTTCGAGCATTTTGTGCCATGAAGTATGCTATCTATGCTCTCTGTGTGAATTCACATAAGCATTCCAAGTGCAAAGATTGCGTACGCAGCCTTCTTGGCGATATCCCTGAAGATGCAACTTTTGGAGAACCAGCAGGTGATTGGCCTCCTTTCTCAGGTTCAGTAGCTTGTACTTCTCCATTTGCTGGGCTCTGAACTATCACTTATTATTGGGATAATACTGTACCCTGTGTACATACGATGGTTTTATTCAGTGGGCTATGAATGCTTTGCAAACAAGTATAATGGCATTTCTTTGAGGTGTTGTTACCTTTAGGAACAATAGATATGAATAAGCTACCTGCCTTGTTCTAAAACATTTAAGGTAATTGTATTAAAAATATAGTGCAAAAAGAAGGTGGTATTAGATATAGGATGGTAGTGGCAGGGATGCTTTTGTAAGAGCTTGTGATTTCCCAGAGCTAAAACTGATTTAATAGCTAAAATAGGTGTAACCTGAGTTTGCACATCATTGTACAAAGTGATAATTGGCATTACTGAGAGAGAGGAGGCACACTATCTTTTTATATGTAAAATGTTGGACATATATTTACTTGATTTGTGGAGGAATGATCGGCTCCGAGGCACTGGGACAGTTCCCTCTTCTAGGATTTTCTTAAAGGGCAAAGGTTGGAGAAGGAACTCCTGGAAAATGTTGTAAATGTTCTTTATTTTTGTTTTTAATTATGCAGATTCCTCTTCAGTATTTCCTCAGTATCTTGTGAAGTGTCAGCAATTCTTAAGGAGTGTTCCTGCTCCTCTGCGCCTGGAGGTTTTGGAGAACATCTTCTCCTTGCTTTTTGTTTCCTACAGTGACCTCCATACTGAGACTCTTCTACCTGAGGACTATGCAGAGGATGATGATCTTGACAAAAAGAGTACTACTGTGAGTGTAGAAGGCAGTGCTAGTCGGCGGTCTTCCATGTCGGAAAGTCCACAGCGCCTAATAGGGGCTGAAAAGAAATTAGAGAGACAACTGCTGGCTGCTCAGACAGTTCACACCGATACCCAAGATCTTCATGACTTGATGTTAGGTGGCAAAAGCCGAGAAGCCTCTAGGCTGAGCTACGTGGATCTGAAACACTTCACCAGTGGTGTTACTGGATTTTTAGTGGATGACGTGGCCATGGATGCCTTCCTCGCATTGCTTCTCAACCATCTGGAAGAAATTCGGAGTTCTCTCCCATGGGACTCCAGTAACGTGCTTCGTGAAGAGCTGGAGCTTGTTGAGTGCTTGAATCTTTCTGCAAGCAGAGATGCCTTTGAAAGTCGTGTGTTACAGTTTTCCAAATACCTTTCTGAAGCTCACTGGCGATACAAGGTAGTGATGAGTAACAGAAATGCAGGTAGGTTTTGTATTTGGCACTTTCTGATGTATCGACACTGTTCTGTTACAGCTGTCCAGGCAGTGGTCTCAAGACTAAATTCCCTGAGCATCTTACTGAGGGGGCATATTTTGGCAGATATTAGAAGGGTGATCTAGTTGGAGATCACCTGGTTCTTGCACCATTCTCCAACAGGAGTGATCTCTATTCTAATCAGAAAGTTTGGGGTTTCTTTTTCTTTTTTCCCTTCCCTTTGTGGACACACTGCTTCAGTTCGCCTGTCTTTCTGCTGCTCCTTCGTCACGAGTTATGTTGACAGTGCAGTGATATGAAGGGACATGGTGGTGTGTGATCCAATGCAAGCCAGATAGATCCATCTCATTCATGGACGGAGTGTTGATTTAGTCTAGTCTGGAAACATGTTAGGACCATATCAGAGGAAGTTGGATTATTCTGGGATGCAGACCACTCCTCAGGAGCAGCTTGAACAACACACTCAGGAACCTGTTTCCCACCCTTCTTCATATCCTTCTAGTTAGCCCTGCTACTATCAGGTTTCTGCTTGCATCATAGTGTGGCTTATTGTGTATCTCAGACCATGCAAAGTCCATGTCCCAGGAAAGACTGGGCAGCATGGACCTTAAATGTTCCAAGTTTCCAAACTTGTGTTCAACTATTTCTCAAGTCTCCCTCTATAAAGGAGGGGATGTGATGGGACTTATGTTTGAGTAGGCAGCCCTCAGTGTTTCTATTGGACAGACAGCAGTTTTCTGTGGATTCTGTGCTTTTGAGTCCTGACTTCTGATAAATGATGACAACTATTTGGGGAACATCTTTCAGGGAAAGGTGGCTGGCTTTTCTTGACACTGTATATCTCTTGGATTTTCTCTCTCAAGGGCTGGCACCCCCATTACTTGCTCACTTCCAGAGTTGTTGACTGAGTCAGGGTTCATACTACCCTGCATTACTGAAGAACCCAGTTGTTTCAGCAAACCCTTAATGACAAATCAAACTCTCTCTTTTACTATTTTAATTCTTACTCTTTTTGCCTTGTTTCTAGTTGCTTGTGTACTTGGACTATACCTGTTTTTCTATATAGTTAGAATCATAGAATTGTTTGGGTTGGAAAAGACCCTTAGTACTCCTCGGGGGTGTGTAGAAGGTATAGTACATTCCAAGCAGCATTGGATGTGGATGTGGAAAACACAGTATTAGTTGAATTGCATCAAAATTACTTCAAGGTGCTGATTTAAACTTCACTGTAGAAGAGCTCTTAGCTGAGATCAACTGTGTTTCCTTTGGGGATTTGCCATCATAGCTCTACCTATGTAGATGTTTCTTAAGGTAGACAAATAACTGTTTATGGCCTGTCCAGCTTTTGGTAATGTTTTTGTTTAAATGTTTCACAGAACATCAGCTTGCAGCTTCCAGGAGATACTGCTCTTTAATCAGGTGCTCCCGCTTTAAGAAACGAAGTAGATCTCAAAGGTACAAGACAGGTGGGTTGAAAAAGTGACTTGGAGAAGACCTCTCTGAAATATGCATAATTTTAGTGAGCTCATAGCTGAATGCAATTAGATTTAATGGACTAGGAGTACAGAACTAGATTTACTTCCTTTAGTTTTCTAACTGGTTTGAAGTGTCTTAGTCCAGTTCCACTTGGATTGAGGTTGTTTTCCTAAAGCTCATCTGCACAACTAAAAGATTATTAATTTTAAATTCAGATAAGAAAATAACTTCTTTCATACATAGTCTGATTTGGGGCAGGGGAGAACTTTGCAATTACAGTACCAATTCTTCCGTTTCTCCACTATATCCAATGATATATTTTAATTCCTATCACAATAGTATCTAGGATGTGAATTTACAGGAATTGGTGGCTTAAACTGGCAGCCTTAGGAGAAAGTTGGGTTCATCATTCTTTTGCTATTTAGCCTTTAAAAGGTACATCTGGTTTTGGAGTGGACTGTTCCAAAATAAGAAGCTTTAAAGTATCTGACATGAGTCACTGATGGGCCACCTCAACATAGTCTCTTACCTAGCATTTTCTTCAAATCAGAAGTTTTTGCATTTATCATAGACATCAGTGGTGGCTCAATTGTGAGATGCTCTTGAAGATCTCTTGCGGTTGCCTGATCTATTATTTGCAGTAAATTTGAATTACCTCATGTAGAAAAAGTGCATTTAATGTGCTGGTTTTGATTTGTTTCCATTTTAGATGGGAAAGAGGGAACTTCCAGTCCATCATTAGAAAGTACAAGCAGCGAGTTAAGCACCAGTACCTCAGGTATTAAGCCACAAAAGTAGTATTTCTTTGTCTTGTCAGTGTGCATGATAGAGTATTTGCTTGACTAGTTAATGTGAATTACTGCTCTATGCAGGACAGAATTAGAACTTTTCACTTCTCGGAGCTCCCATTTTTGGCTGACTTTTATCTAATTAGAATAGTATATATCTCTTCTTCTGGAATAAGAAAATTAGATGTTTCTTGATATTTTTGGCTTGCAGGAAACAGTATGCAATGTAGTGATGTACAAACCATCAAAAAACCTGATAGACTGGTAGTCATGTAATCTAAAACATGCTTAGGCATGCTAAATTGATTTAATAGGTCCAATACTTAAGACTTCTCCCTTTATCCATATTGAACCAGTGCCCTAGCATTGCGTCCACATTATGTAGCCACTAAACAGTGTTACATTTGGATGAGATCCAAACTGAAAGTTCTGACCAAATATTGAAATATTACGAGAATTTTTAACAAGATGTTTATGTTGACCTCCTTACCCTAAAACTTCCTTGTGACTCTGCTCCTATATTTTTGTGTTAAATATGTGAAGTACTGTTATCTGATAGTTGGCTGTTATCTCGTGAAATGTTTTTTTCCCATAATAGTTTACTGATTAATTCTGTTGTCGTGCAGAGGGAAGTACCAGTAATGTGTCTGGCTTGAGTGATTTGGAAAGCAGGGTGAGACAACATCAGCAAAACCCCCTCATTCCTATGATGCTTTCCCCACCAGAATCACTGTTAGTTTCTTGTATTTTGAGAGGAAACTTCGTAGAAGCCCATCAGGTAAATGAGTTGCATGTATTTTGTGCAATTAAAAATCTAATTTTGTATTGATGTTTGTGGTTGTGATAGCTGATGAAATTCGTGCTTCTTCTGCATTAGCAAGCATAGGGCTGAAGTAGCTGCATTCCAAGTGAAAGGGTCACTTCAGAAGTAGAAGCAAGTGAAAAGAACAAAGATATTCCAAACCAGCATCCCAAGGGTGCTGGGTTTTTTTTTCGTTGTTACATAAAAATGCTTTCTCTAAACCTGGGTTGTCAAAGCGTGAAAATGTTTGATGAGAGCTGGCCAAGCTTAGTGTTTCAACTGAATGAAGAACACAAAGAGCTCATGTGAAGCCTCATGAGGAAGCAGCATCTGAACTGCTTACTTTAGTCAGTGAATCAAAACCATGACACTCTGCCACTTGTAAGCTCGGCAGGAACATGCAAATGAATTCCTTACCCAAAGCGGAGCCAAAGTGTTGATTACATTTATTTGAAGGAGGTATGTTTTGAGGCTAAATTCACGGTACTGAAAACAGGAAGAAAGACTTGAAATTGACAGTCTGCACATTTGTAGTTCTTTGCTCCCTCACAGCTGTGCGTACCTTTCTCTATGTGGCTTTTGGGCCATTTGTTTAAAATAGTTTACCTTTGGAGGCCCAACTTGATAGATTTCTCTCGTTACATAGTGTATTGAAATCATGAAGAGTCATTCTGAAAGGTGTGGTTTACGAAAATTAATTCAACTCTAGCCTTGCAGCAGATAATAGCGGAGCTTTATAAAAATAGTTGAAAAATGTCTCTAAGGTCCTGTTTTTCAAGCCCTTAAAACTCTCTAGAAGAAAAACCACCATTTCAGTGTCTCTGGGGACGTTTTTCAGTTAAACTATCTGTTTTATTGTATTCCCAAAGCTCTCTGACCTTCAAAAACTTCTTTTGACATGCTTTGTAATTACATCTATTGTTATTTTTGAAAGGTGGTTTTGATGTTTAATCTGGATACTTCACCTTGCTATGGTGAATTGGTTTTCATGGAGCGCTACCAAGAGGCAGTACAAGAAATGGCAAGAGTGGAGCACAATATTGAGAATCAAGCATCAGATGGCACTGGAGGCATCAGGAAATCTGGCAGTGGCCGTTCGACACTGCAAGCTATTGGGAATGCAGCAGCAGCTGGTAAGGACTGGGTTTTTTGAGTTCTTCTCATGAAAGGTAAGGGAGAAGTGGAAAACAGGAGAAAGCAATTTGAATACTGTTATAACGAATGCAACAATTGTTCAGAAGAGTAAGTGGTTGTTCTTTGACTTAAACGGAGACTAAGAATGCTGAAATTCGCTGTTGATGCCCACTTAGTTTTACCTATTCTGCAGTAATTGGTCCATGAAGCAGTCCACCTATTGAATTATTTTCCTAAAGGATTAGAGAATAATTATCCATGACAGGATCTGAGATAAATACGCTGTTTAATTAGTGATTGTGTGTTTTGCTGACGCATGTAGGTATGGTATTTTATTCCATCTCGGATGTTACTGATAAATTGCTTGCAACTTCTGGAAGTCTTGCCCCTACTCTCCAAGAAAACTTCTGGATCAGCAACATCCAGTTGGAGCATACTGATCCTCTGTGGGAAGTCCTTGAGGACCTCAGTCCTTCAGCAATGGCGGCATTTGACCTAGCTTGTACTCAGTGCCATCTTTGGAAGACATGCAAACAGCTTTTGGAAACAGCAGAAAGAAGGCTGTACAACAGCCTTGAAACTCGGGGTAGGCTTTTGATTTTTGTGTTAATCAACATGGGCCTGGGAGCAGAAAATGCCTATCTATGCTGTGTTGTTTGTGCTAACACCTGAGTCTTAATTAAATTTCATTTTGTACTTTATGTTAGTTTCTCCTTTTTCCACTCCTAACTTTTATTTTGTCCCCCTTTGCACAATGACTTTTCCAGGCCACCGACCTGACTTTGTTTTACTGAACTCTGAAGGTGTAAAGGGTTTCCCAGCAGTTCTCCAGCAAATAAGTAAAATTCTCAACTATTCCTGCACATCACAAGGGCAATCCAAGCCAGGTAGTATGCTTTGCTGATAAGATTTTCTGTTGAAATGTGCTTAAATCAAATTCTTGCCTTCTGTTGCAATGGAAATTTGAACTTTCCATTTTTTAGCATAGTATTTAAAACAAAAAAAAGGGGGGGAGACCCAAGCTCAATTCTGAATAAACTGAAACACTTTGAATTTGGCAAACTAGTTGTATTATAATACAATTTTGGTTCTGTGGGGCTTTTCCTGTGCAAAAATATTTGTGTCTTGTTAAGGTTGCTGTTTCTTTCTCCCTCTTTGCAGAGGTCTCAGATGAGAAAATAGGGAGTCATTTTCGATGCAGTATTGTAGACCTTCTGCAAGCTTGCTACCCTGCCTTGACTGAAGAAAGTATTACTAATGAAATTGTTTTATCACAAAATCTGGATCAAATCCTAAAAGCACTGACATGTGTTGAACGTTCTGTGGGTGAGTTATTTTTGTGATCGTGAAGACTGACAAATGGATCTAAATTTTTGTTTTGGCCTGTCCAGACAACTATAAATCTACTATTAATGCTCTTTGACATATGCATAAATATATATTTTTTTAAATCATAAATGCAAAGTGTAAAATTTATCTGTAATTCTTATATTCTGAGCATTTGTTTTCAGAGCTAAAATTGTGAACTTGCCAGAGAAGAAAGGAAAATATCAATGAGTACAATTGAGGTTATTATTTGTCCTATTTTTCTTCAGTCCTAACAAGGAATTCTTCAAGTGTATTTTAACCTGACAGCTTACAGATAATTAGGTGTATCCTTACTGTTGATTTTTTTTTTTAAAACAAAAAGGAGATAAACTTCTAAAACTATTTTTACATAATAATACATTCCAATTTTCATAGGGCTATTATAAAATGTCTCATCCTTTTCTGAAGAAGTCTTCCACAGTTGCCTTTTCTCAGAGCTCTCTTCATTATATAGCACTTACGGGTTTTTTTTTTAACTCCATTCACCAAATTTCTAAATGGCATGTAGGTGTTTGTAAAATATTTAAAGATATTTGTATGTTTAATGAGCAAAAATTTAGGAGAGCTCTAAGGGCTAAATGTTATGGAGCACAAGGACTGGTCAACACCTGTGTTTTAGAATAAGCTTATGTGTTAATAACACACGACTAGATATATTTTAGGCCTGCCTTAATATATTTCTAACTTGTCAGAGGCATGGTTACCAATTTACATGAACCATTGATTTATTCTGCTGTGAAAATTTCTCTTGCTTTCAATAAAATGATAATGCCCAGACTGAGATCTGTAATTGCAGAGAGAAAATTAGGCTAAAGCATTTCTCTCTTTCTCTCTCTTTTTTCTTCCCTTCCCCTGCCTTTTTGGCATTTACTACTTACTTGAATCTTGGATGTATGTCTGTTCTCTTCAACCAGATTCTAAAGGGAGCTTGCTTGGCACCTTGGTGGAGCAGGCCTCTCTCAAACCTACAGAGCTGGAGAAGCACCTGGTTTGGAATCAAACACAGCTCCTGCTGAGAACTCTTGACCAACATGTCCAAACCATGCCAGAGAGCAACACGCAGACAAACTTTGTGAAGGCCTTCTTTGACTACATCACTACACTGGCTGCTGTTGTGTTACGAAGCCTGAATGCAGAGTTAGGTAAGGGGTTTCTGCTGGAACGTCTGAGCCTAGGTGAAGATACACAGACTGTGTAGTCTGGCATGATTCTGGAAAGTAATTGTGCCAATGTTCCTTCCCAAACATGCCTACTACCTGTGCATAGTCAGATCTTTTGATTTCAACTGATTATTGCACTGCTTTTTTATTTTATTTCTTAAGACCTTGGCCACCCGCAGCTAAGATAAAAATAGCTGATGGCAGTAGGAAAATGAGAACAGAAATGTTAACTACTGAGCCAGATTCTGCACTTTGTTTAGACAAAACAAACAACCCCTGACCTCCAAAAATTCTGATCACTACCCTGTAAGGCGGGATTGATTTTTGCATGCAGTGGATCAGCATGCCGTGCACTTTTCAGCTCCCTTAGAGGCAACCAGTGCCCTGCCGCTCCACAAGGATAAGAAGAGAGTGTGTAGAAGGCTATGCAGAGGCAACCAGGCAGAATTTTTTCGTAGAATCAGCAGATGATGGTGGCCCATGAAAAGAAATGCACCATCAGCATATAAAGCTGTCAGAGGAACAGAACAATTCACTGTGCTAGGAGAAAAACACCTGTCTGTTTTTTAAAGTTGACACTAATTGAGCTGTACTAATGTAAAATACCACAGTACTGATTTCAGAGAATACCCTCCCAAGAGGATAAGAAAAAAGGGCAAAGATCTGTTTTCGGACATGCTGGTTCAGCTCAGGTCACTGCCATGCCAACAATAACTTCTGTATAGTCATAATTCAGTCCTCATTGACTAACTGCCAAAGCCAAAAAAATGCACAATATTTGAGGGCTAATTATTGAGTTTTGGGGAAATTTTATTGTACTGGAAGATAAAAGGAAAAGGTAAACTTAACGAAAATCTGTTCAGAGTTACTCAACGTAACTCGGTAGTGGATACAAAGGCTTTTCAGGAATACTGGCCAGGGTTTCACTCCTTTTGTAAAAGTAGCTGTACGTCTGTGAATCCCCTCTGCCTTTGCTCACTTTGACTTGAATAGAGCATGAACTCGCTAATCTACATCCAGAGACTCCTCAGAAACCAATACTGCACATTTTCTGTCTCTTACCACAAGTACATGTTTTGGTGAAAGTTTGAAGTAGAGTTGCTAAACTGTTTGAATCTAGATCTCGCTTAAAGGCTAAAGTCTCTCCACTCTACCTGTTTTGATAATAGGTCCAGTAAAATGTGAGCCAGTGGTGCCAAGTTTGAGAGGCATATCAGAACCACAAATGCCTTGCAATTTACTCTGGATTTTACAGTAATATGAATGTGGACCTCTGAATTTCGTCAAAGAAGTTTCAGACTCAGATTCTTAAAATTTGTGTTCCTAAAATAAGACTTGGTTGGTATTTTCAGCTAATGTGTTTGTATTATAATAAATGTTCTGATTTTTTTTTTTTTAAAGATATATCTGCAGAAGTGAAAGTAGGGAACCCTTTCATACTGTTACAGCAGAGTCCATCTCAGTTGCTCTCCCAGCTTGTGTTTGAGAGACAGATTCATCCTGACAGGTTGGTGCTTTTCAGATTATATACTTCTCTAGGTTATTTTGATGTTGGTGACTTCAGACCTCAGCCAGGATTAAATTCTTCTCTGGCTACTTAGCACAGGCAGTACAGCCTGCTGTGTCTCACCAGCCAATCACTTAATGCTGCAAGGATTGGAGTGCAGGCAGGAGCTTAGTCAGTAGCTTCTCTACCAATCTGAAGATTTTTGATAGGGAAAACTGTGGCTCCGTATTTTTAACAATTACTGTCTGTTGTGAAGAGAGAGTTCAGTTATGTGCACTTTTTTAATTGATTGTGTGACAGTTCAGAGCAGTGGACTTGCAGCTTAGCAATGTAATAAAATAAAATAGACCAGTAGGGCTTCTTAAGAATACAGCTGGGCATGGCTCTTGCCCTGGTCAGTAGGTAAACTGGATAATCTAAGGTCCTTCCATCACAAATTACTAAATTAGGCTGGCATGGAAAGTGTCTGATTTGACGAAGTAGCTCTTAAAAAGATGAGCAGTAATGGTGAAGCATTTTAGTATGTCGCATTTAGGTAAAAGTCAATGTTTGAGGAGTAAGTTCCTTTTTTTTAAAGGAATGGCAGCATAAGCTCTGAGTTACCGATGTCATGCTGTATACATTTTTTTTCATACTGAGTAAACATAGGATACGTACTTTTTCCCCTGTGAAGAATATTAGGAGGCTTGTGTTCACAAAGCATTTGGAAGATTTATGAAAATATGTGATTGTAAAGTACCTTTTATATGTGCTGAATAAGCTTGTTCTGTTTTCAATCCTGCAGGCTTTCTTCTCTCTTGGCTAAAGAAGAGTTGAACTTGAATGTGCAGCAAGTTATTGTTAACTGTTGCTGTGAACCACTGTCCTTGTGCAGTGCAAGGCAAAACAGCCAGGCAAAGTCTCTTCTGACAAACATCAGCAACTTAGCACACCAGTGTGCCTACCACTGCCTGCCAGATGTTGAAATACCTATTCACAATTCTGCAGTGACCTCTGAGGATATCTCTACTCAGGCCCCATCCTCTGTGAATGACTTGAGCCAGCACACACTCACTGCCTCCTCCCTGGACTTCCTAAAGTCTCAGTCGAAGCTAATGGCCACAGTGGCATGTCTAAGTGCATCTAATATACAGAAAACTCCCAAATCGAGTTTATCTTGGATGGAATTTCGGGGCAAACGGGAGGTGCCCTTAAGTTTGGAACAGATTTCCAGGGAGTGTGAGGCATTGTTAAAGGAGTTCCCAATATTGGAACGATTTCTTCTTGCTATGTTTGAGCCACTTCAGAATCAGCAAGAGGAAGGTAGTGGTTTGGCTGCTGTCTTCTCTGGCAAGACATGCATATCTCTGGTTCTCCTGGGGTTGCATTCCACCACAGCTGTTAAGGTATTAATGGGAGTCTTTGAACAAGCTCTTGCTGCAAAGGATTGGGACAGAGCTCTGAAGGTCTTGGATCTGTACGGTCAGGATATGGAGGAGCTGGTCAATGTGAAGGATGCTGTGCTGAGCTGTGCAACTACTGAAGGTAAGAAGGGTTAAGTCAGGCTTTTTTCCCTTCATCTTTTTCTTATTTTCTTTTTTTTATGAAGAATACAGCCTGGATCAGGAGGTGGAAACTAAGGTAGTGGTCCTTGGGCAAATCCAAAGACGGAAACAGATCCCTTACCTTCCTTCATCCTAAACTTGCTTTCTCTGATGGTGTAGTTTCTGTTTTGCAAATGTGCAAATCCTGACCAATTTAGTACAAGAGAACTGGAATGCATCTGTGGTGTTATTTTTATGTGAAGAGCTGAATACATCAGGAGATATTAATCATAGTACTGTTAATGGAACATCTTTTAAAGCAGTGTCATTGTCATACATGGATGATGTATCCTGTGAAAGGAGGTGCCTTTTGGAGTCTAAAGATAGTAAGTATCCCATGCTAACTTTGATTACTTCCCGAGAATCTGATGCTTGGGATGAGTCTCGCATAGATTTTTCAGCACTGTACTGTTTCTTTTGGTGATGTAATCCAGTGAGGATGAAGTTTTTTTTTTTTTTTTAATTTTCCAAATTGTAGAAACTGAGTTGCAAACTAGTGGTTTGTTTCCTCCACAGGTAAGGATGGTTGGCAATACTTGTTCCCAGTAAAAAATGCAACACTGAGGAGTAGGCTGGCCCTGCGCTGTCTGGACAAATGGCCCCTTGATGCCTGTTTGGAAATCCTAGCTTATTGCATTTCTGATTTGGGCGTAACTGATGAACTAAAAGCCAGTCTGCAGAGCAGGAAGAAAGAACTTCAGGTTTATCAAAAGGTACAAAGTCATTCTTCAAGTAACCAGTGAGATGAAGTAGGCAGCAGGGAGCAAATATGCTTGCCCTTTGAAAAGGTTTTAGCCCTTGGTTCTTTTTTGATCATAATAGCTTTTCAATTATTTCATCCAAACCGTTCATGGGTTTTCAGTGCTGTAGTATCTAATTAATGCTCTGCTTCCATCCTTCGTAACTTTCCCACTCTCCTGTTAGCATTCAAGTCTGCAAACATGATTAGACATGTGTGAGGCCGCTTTTTTGCAAAGTATTTGTTTTTCCATTCTATACAAATGCTAGAGCCTCTGGAAGCTTTCCATGGCAATTCATCATTTTATAAGCTTGAGAGGTGCAGATGTCGCTAGGCATGGTGTTCAAGACTAGTGGTCTAATAAGCGTGTTTGTATTGCAGTCAGTTCTTCTAACTGGGTAGTGCAGATACCCAAGTTAAGTCAGACTAGCTGGCCTGGAGTTCAGCACAGACTGAAAAGCCAAACAGAGCAAAAAAAGGAGTCACAAATCCCTGTTGAGCGCTGTCTGGTGGTGGTTCTGCTAACTGACAGTTAGCTCAGTTTTCTCTTTGTTAGTGCCAGCAATGTCTGCAGTATACATGTACTTTTTCATCCATAACTATGCCATCTAGTCTTTTAAAAACCTTCCTTTATAAATGTGCTTTGTAGACTCATACCTTTGAGAAAATTGTGTAGTCTTTTTTGGAGTGCAAGTGCATTACATCATCCCAGAAAAGGTCTAGAGATAGATGTGGATCTCCTTTTTGACTTTTTTCTTTGTATGAAGCAGCTCTTGATGTGATCAGCTCAGCTGTTTCCTTAGACTTAATGATTATTGTAGATAAAGTTTTTAAAATTTGTGCTACCCTAATATTAACTTTTTCAGATTTTGAATGTGCAAACTGAACCATTATGGAATGACTGGCAGGATCTGAAAAAAGCCTGCACTGATGACCCTCAGGCCGTCATGAATATCATTCTGAAAGCAAAGGTTAGGCATCATCATGTGAATTTTGTTGAATTAGAATGCATTAAACTCTGAATAGATTAATTTGTTGAAATAGCATCTTAAAACACCAATCAATGGAGATTACCTTGGGAGGAAGGATTCCTTTACTCAGTTCTGTGCTACAGAAACAAATACAGATCTGTGTTTAATGTCAAGATTTACAGGTAGTTAATAATCCTTAAGTTATAACTCTTACTCTGAGATACAATCTGTTCTTTTCTCTTAGAATTTTGAAGATTTTAATAGCGTGGCTTTTGGCATAATACAGGCTTGATTATTATATGAGTAATAATACTGTAGATCTGGCTGGCTTTAAAAGTGTCTCTCTAAAAAGCCAACTTGCTTACTGTGAGAGGAGAAGGTATTCTCAATGCAGGCTGTGACTGACAAAATTGACTGTCATCTTCTTCCCCCTGTCAATGTAATTATTTACTTTTTGCATGTGGGAGAGGAGTCTAAGCCACAGAATTTCTTGAGAAGTTGATCAGAACTTTGGGAGAAACAGCTGTATCAGAGAGGGTAGAGTTTGGCCTTCTTTTATTTTTTATTTTTACTTTTTTTTTTTTTAAATTCTTTAGGATTATGAGTTGTGTGAGGAGTGGGGGCATTTGTATCCTGTCCCAAGAGAAGACTTGATCAACCTTCACCGTGAGCACCTTCTCCACTTACTGGAGGTGGGAGACATGGAAAAAGCATTGCAGGTAATAGCAAGACTCTTTCAGCCTTACATCCATAGGTCAACTAAGTTGAGAACCGTTTTCTTTGCCTTCTTAATGTGCGTTTTCATGGCCTTTTGGTTCCTCCCTTAAAAGATGCTATTTGCTTAGATATGCTTTCAGGATCCTGGCTCTCCCCAGTTCCACTTAAGTGAAAATCCAGCTTGGCAATCTAGTTGTTGGTCCTAATAGCATAAATGTCACTTACATGGACATACAAGGCCCCTTTTATTTGAAAAATCGTAATGAAGCATTTCTGTGCTGCTTAAGCAGAAGAACCAGAAGTGAAACTAATAACAGGAATTGGTCAGTTGTGCTTCAGTGCCCAAGCTAGTGAAGCGTGAATTCCTCTGGTTTTAATGATTACAGAGCTGCTGCTAATAACAGAGAGTGTAAAATAAAGTGCTCTTTCAGACTACATAGCTTTGAAAATATTCTGGAAGCAAAGTGGAGACTTCTGATCACTACACCTTCTGCCCCATTCCTTGCTTAATTTTTTGCTTACTTTAATTTTAAAAATATTTTGATTAATAAATGGAGCAAATAGGCAATGAGTAGTCTATAAATGGATTATCTAAATCATCCTTATACATGTAAGGCACTTGTGCAAGTTAATTTGCTTGCTGGACCGTTGTAGAGCAGTAATCTGTCATGGACTACCTGTTATAAAGGCTACTTTCCAGGTATGTAGTAGGGATTCACTGTATTCTGTTTTTTTTGTAGCTTTTGCAAAGAATTGAAGACCCAGGTATTTGCCTTGCCATCAGTGAACAGTCCCTTGACCAGCATCCGAACTTGGCAGCCTCTCACTTCTTGGCTGATTACCTCACAGCTCACTTCTACGCAAATCTGACAACAGCACGCCGTAATGAAATCCAGGCACTCTATATGGGATCAAAGGTGAGTAAAACTCCTGCGTTGTGGGATTAATGGTAATATATGATTATATAAGTAATTTTATAATACATAATATATACCTAATATATAAAGTCTGTAGATTTTACTAGAGCATTCTCACCATATCAGGTCTAAGATCCTGAGTCTCAGGATCCAAAGGAAAGTTAGAGATGGCTTAAAACTTCTCTTCCCCTTCTCCATCTTTGCAGTTCCTGTATTATGAGGTGGTTGTAGCTTCCAATATGAACAGAGCAGTATTGTGTTTGAGCTGTAGAGAGTGGAGGAACACACAGGCTAAAAGAGGGTGGGGGTGGAATAAAATAAAGTTGTGGTGTTTATCAGGACAGTTGCTATCTTTGTCCCAAGTGAAAAAGAAAGCATCCTCAACTTACTGTCTGTGTCAGTTACACCAGGTGTCCTACATATGCCCACCTGTATGGTTGTCTCTGACACTTACACGGCATGTTTCTCCCAAGTGCCTTCCAAAGGTAGACAGTATCACTCCTCTTTTTGGATGGCCATTGCTTTTACAGAAGTCCCACAGGTTCTGTGCTCAGGCTGGGAAGAGATGCATTAACCAGTAGATTACCTTAGTTGAATGCATTATGTATAAACAAAATGCAGTGCTTTTGGTAATGTCTATTTTGTTATAGGACTACAAATAACAGCTTGCTCCAATGTGTGCCACAACAGTATTTTGCTGGACTTCCTGTTTCCTTACTTGTCCCTTTTGAAGACATGATTTAATTTGGAAAGTGTCCGTATTCACTGTCCATCTTTAGGAGGATGCCTTTTATTTTCTCCTCTCGATGTTTCCTCAAATGATGGAAGGATAAGGATTGGGCTAATATTCTTTTTATAAGCTTATTTTAATAAGAGAATGTGCTCTACCCTGCTACAACATATTTGTCACAGTGTCACAAAATGCTTTCCAGTCTTCAGCTGCCTCTGAAATGAAGCAGTGTTTTATAAAATGGGAAAGGGAAGCCAAGTAATTTCTGCAAATCCCCTCAGTATTTCTGTAACAGAAGTAGCAACAGGTCTGAGAAGTCCCACCTCCATTTTTTGGCCTCTATATGTTATTCCATTCTCTGCATAAACTACTGTGTTAGTTCCTTGTCTTTAATCTCACAGAAACACAGATTTGAAGGTGTGTAATTTTAACATACGCTTTTTTCCTTGTGTCTCAGGTGCTGCTGACTCTGCCTGAGCTCTCCCGTGTTAACTACTTCCACCTCTCCTCCAGGCCACTGCTCATGCTGGAACAGCTGCTCATGAATATGAAGGTGGACTGGGTAGCTGTTGCTGTGCAGACACTGCACCAACTCTTAGCTGGACAGGAAATTGGTTTTACTGTAGAAGACATTGACAATTTGCTCTCCAAGTATGCAGAAAAAGCTCTCAACTTCCCTTTCGCATTAAAAGAAAAGAGATCAGGTGACTGTGCATGAGAATGCTGTTTTTCACTTGGGAAAGAAGGGCCAATTTCCCCCCAGAATCATTTCACCAATTATGCCACAACATTTTTAGATGTGTGCCTCCAGTCTCCCTCTAGCCCAGAACATATTCTTAAAGCTATTGCCTTTCTTATAAGTAGACGTTCTCAAGGACCAACAGCTTCAAAAGTTTCTCGACTTTCCTCTGTTGCTCCTTTTTGGGGTCTCTTTTCTTATATAATATTGTTCAATTTTATTTCATTCCTGTTTAACGCAAAGTCACTGACGACTTAAGCAGTTCTAAAACCTGCAGCCAGCTGCATCTTCCCCCAGTTAGAATGGGGATTTAATCTTCCATAGTCTTTCCTCCTACCAGAGCCCTGTTCCTTTTTTCATATAAAAGACTTTTAAACTTGTAGTTCTATTTAACATTCTCAGCATGGTTCTCCTTTTTGGTTTGCCAATTCCTTCTCATCCATGTTGTCTTAGATTCTCCTGCATTTGGCGCTCTCCTTTCAGGGTTTTAGAACTGGGACAGCAGAGGGTACTGCAGGATCAAGTCCAGTGTTTTTGTTTAGCTGCATTAAAAGCACATGGTGTGTGTACTTATCTGTATCTTTTTATACCTACACATATGGTACCAACTTGCTTTATGCCAGTTTCCAAATGGTGACTTCATTTCATGATTTAAGGATGCAGCTCTTGCTAACATAAAAGCATTGGACTTATCTATCTTTTCCTGTCAAAAGACCTATAACTTTGCAAGTATGTTCCTTCCACTGCAATGTGAAGCATTTAATATTTGCCATGAGCATCTTGTATCAACTAATTGTTTTCACATCTGATACATATTCTCTGCTGTATTATTCCTGTGCCTATCAGGACAGTAGTCCATTGTTTTGATAAGGATCCCTTTCTCTGTGTTTTAGGTCATTGAATTTTATATAGTTTTGCATGAATTGTTGTGGGCTAATTTTCATTAAAACATAATAATTTGTAATTACATAGTTAGTTCTATTTTGTGCTGACATTCTTACATACTCCTGTGAACAGATTCCTCTAATCTTTGAAAGAACAGGTACGTATATGGCCAGTGTTGTTCTCTGATTTTTTTTTTTTTTTTTTTTTTCCCCTTCCCTTTGTCCTAGATTCTCTGGTACGTATCCAAGAAAGTCTCAATCAGGTATTGGAGTGTGAAGCACTGTCTAAATCGGGATCATCAGAACTATCTCCTGTCAGTTTTACTGGTAAGGTTAAGACCTTGGTGCCATTTTTTTTCAACCTGTTCTTACTAGTTTTATCCCCTATATATGTTTTATCCCACCACTTAATAGTAACTTGGGTCTCATTTAATGCAGGTTAGTAGGTCTCTACAGTTGGGTGCTTTGGGCCCAATTAAAAGAAAACTTAAAGGGGAACAAGAAGTGTATGGCTTTGTTTTGATTTTTGTAGGTATCTACAAAGTGTCTGAAAAATCAGCACAAAACCTTTCCATTCCAGACCCTACAGAAAAAAACAAGCCTGAACAGACCATAGGAAACGGGACTACCTTTGCAGGAAAAAAAAAAAAATTACCTCTTTGCCATAGCTAGGTTGCTAGTGGATTAATGGTGCTGCAGGTTAATCTTTCTGTGTCTTGACTTCTGTACTCTCTCTCTCTGGATATATAGGCAGAGCTTGTCTGGAAGCCCATCATTGTGGTGCTTCTCCCCGTCTTCCTATTCTTTGCTCAGGAACTTTTTTTCTTCTGGATCTTAACTTTGGTTTTACAGTAGAAATCTCATTTGTGTTGTATTTTTTTTCGTGATTCTTTTGGTCCTTGAATTTATTTTTTTTCTAGGATCCCTCTTGTGACCTGAGGGAAATAGCATACCTTGTATTGTCTGAGAAGCTCCACTCACAGTCCTCAAACACAAATAAATAGAAACAAAATAATGGAAGCCAAAACAACTGAAGAATATTTGTGGCTTAAAAACAACCACAAATTCTTCTATAGGTTCCATTCAGCATCTAATGCAAGAGATGCACTCTTCAGAGAATATATGTTGTGAGAGATGCACCGTCTGTGCTCTCAGGGAATGATTAGCAAAGGATATCCTCAGACCTCCAGGACTGGTGATTCTCAGCAAGTGATGGGCCTAGAACTAGAGCTGCACAGTGATATCCTGATCTACAGTTTAGGGTGTCTGAACTGTTCTCTGGTTCTGTATCCTGAACTGAAGACTCTTCTTGCTCTGCCTACATGAAGCGACAGCGGCATCTTGGATTGGGCTGTGTAGCTCTTCAGTTTTTCTCATAATGGTCAGCTTAATATCTGTATGTTGTTAGAAAACTTCAATGCATTGTCCTGTAATGTTCCTTTGCAATCCAGTATCTACTTGGATGAGCATGAGTTAGTTTTATTGGAAAGGAGATTTTTTTTCTTTTTTAGTTTAGTATTCATGTACACACAAGGTGGCTTGCAGGGTTGCAGTGAACTACTTAATTAGCCTGTAGTGTAGCTGGCTCACATCATATAAACTAAAAGCCTGTCTAATACTGTAAACTTGATTCAATGAGTATTTCATTGGCAAGGTCAAAGATCCTGAAGGCCAAAGACTTAAACTCCTGCCTCGTTGAACTGATTTCCCCACAGTAGATTGTAAAGGGGACCAGAACAGGGAGGGATGTGCTGTTGCGAGCCATACCACACCTCTCCTGAGATAACAAAGAAAAGTCTCAGTCCTCAGGAATGTCAACACTGGGTATCCTTAAGATTATATTTTATGCTATATCGCTTTTTGATATCGATATACTGGGGTATTTTTTTTTCTTCCTCCTCTAAGTCTCTGCTTATGATACAAGAACAGATGTTGACTTATACTTCTCTAATTGTTATGATAAGGTCTATTAATAGGTATGTACTCTTGCTTATCAGTACTGAAGTATTATAAGTTTACAATCTTACAGTTTTAGCTTAAATAATATATGTTCCTTACACACTGTTATTCTGCCATGCCTGGTTGAAAGATAATGGTAGTCATCTTGTGAGCCAGAAAGATCTTATAGCCTCAGTAAGTCTGTAGTGTTTTCTGGTATTCAAGACTCCATTAAACAGCTTAAATCCTGTTCCATGTTTTTCTTGGCCTGGCTCTTTTTAAGGTGTCACCATATCTGCAAGTCTCAGAGACAGAAGTCTGCCGCAGAATTTGTTTCCTCAAGAATTTGTGCCTCCTGAGAAGCCGCCACCAAAGCAGCAATGGATACCTGATGACACTGAAACAATATGTATGGTTTGCAAAACTGAACGCTTTACTATGGTAAGGAGCAAAAATGAAGTACAGACATTCCTAGAACCATGACCTTAATATGAACACTTGCTCATAGTCTGTTTCCTAAGAGACACTAAATACTTTAGCAAGTTTGTCTGCATCAGTGTAGGCCTGACAAGATTGCCAGTCCTTTCATATTTAACCATTAGTTTCTATTTAGAGTAGTTGAGGAGACCGGCAATAGTTAGCTCCTTGCAGTCTCCTGTGAAGTGATAGAGCCTAAAGAGGAAATCTGGTCATCAGAGAGGAGACAGCTATGAGATCTCAAAACTGTGTAATAATAGCAGTATTAATGTTTCAAAAGGCTGTCTAGTTGACTGTGCTGGCAAGAAAGAATATGAGCATCATATAATTTAGATTACTAATACAGAAGATGTAATCTTTGCTGTTGGTTACACTTTTATAAAACCTGTTGTTTCATAGAGTACTTGAGCAATGGCACTGGTGCTCTAAGGGAGAAGACGAATTTTGAGTTTTGCAGGTGTGCTGGCAGTCTGTTATCTTCTATTGCTTAGAAACAGTACTGTTTTCTCAAAGTATCTGTTACTTTTGAATTTGGAAATTACTAAGATGGTGTCAGAAAGACAGTCTACAGCTTCTAACTTTTCCAAGAGATGATCTAATTAGTGCTGTGATTAAAATTGGGACAATTTAAGTAGTGGAAAGCCCAAGGCTGCAGCAAACATGTTTTAAATACCTGCCTCTGGGTTTTGTTCTTCTTTGCCATGCCCTCTCCAGAAAGGAATTGTAACAGTGAGAATCAATCATTGTATAGTTCTGGAAAGCCTTATCATGCATGGTGTTTCCTCTCTTCAAATGGAGTAAGTTTACTCACGGGTGGAGGCAGATATAGGAGGGGAATTTAGTAAATTCTTTCTGTTGCTCATCCATGACTTTTTTTGCTTAGTTTAACAGGCGCCATCACTGCAGGCGCTGTGGCAGGCTGGTGTGCAGCTCTTGCTCCACCAAGAAAATGGCAGTGGAAGCTTGCAGAGAAAATCTGTCTCGTGTATGCGATCAGTGCTATAGCTACTACAACAGAGAACATCTGCCTGGCTTGGTACAAGATGCAAGCACGTAAGTCCTTCCATTCTAGTTCTCCTCAATTTCATGTACACAGCAGAGTACATGAATGGAACGAGAGAGAAATAAGTATTTGGGTTTATCTGGATAATATAATAAAATCAGCTTTTTGTACTCCAGCTGTTGGGATTTTCAGGTTTGATAGGTATGGGGATGTTGCTTATGTCTCAGTTTACTTTTCATATTAGAAAGAACACTGGAGAGCCAGGCAACAAAGTCTTTAATTCTTTAAGCATCGATTGATCATTAAACCTAAGAATTGAATGCTTTGATGCAAAACATATTCAGCACGGTGTGACAAAGTTTCTTGCAGTTTACTTGGCTCCTGGATTAACATCACTTGTTGACTAGCTCTGCTGAGCATATCAGTGTTTTAATGTTATTCCATAATCCCTTGATTAGGACTCCTTGAACCCTTGGGGATTCAAGAGCAAGTTCAGGATTAGATAGGCTTTGAAACTGCCCTTAATAAAAGGGACAGTTGTGATGATAGATTTTCGTGATGTGGTTGCTTTAAGCTGAGAATAGGACTGAAATTCATTGTGTGTATGTTAGGCCAGCTGGTGAAAAGTGCAGCTGAAAAGAGTAATTTTTACTCTCTGTAAACTTACTGTAAACTTACTCTCTACACTCTGTTCTACAGAGAGAGTAGAACTCACTCTTTTCAGCTGCACTTTCAACTGCATTTCCTCTTTTCCTAGCAAGCCTGCAGATAGCAGTATCCGCTATGGCAGTGTCAGCAGGCTTGCTAGGAAAAGAGGAATACTGTGCAGATCTGAAAAGGAACCTCTGAAAAAACAAGCAGTCACCTCTAGCTAAACCAGTTTGTGTCAGAATGGTTGCTTACACTGCCAGATTAGGTCAGCAGAGCCTAGCAGTGAGCTTGAATGCCACCTGTTGTGTTTTAATTGCTTAAGTGCTTGGGGTTTTTTATACTTGCCCTATTTGTATATCAAAACCAACTAAATCTTAAGGACAGAGACCTGGATGCCAAAAACTTCTTTTTAGCTCTGACATGTTCTGATACTGGGCAGTTCCTCTTGTTCTCAGTGTCTGCTTTTTTATGATGTGTGCAACAGTACTATTCCTACAGAAGGTTATAAGAGCTAGTTACTTAGTGTAGTTGAAATACAACAATGCAGAGGCAGGATCTTAGATTTCCAGACAGTAGGGGGTAGGGGCAGGGCAATGGGTCGGAGAGGGCAGGGAGGGAGAGATGTTAGATTTTTACAAGACAGTGTTCTGAAAAGGCTAGCCATATTGATCTCTGTTTTAAAACTGTGTTTCCCCCAGTGTGCTGGAGTAGGCATGATGTTTTTCTGTCATTTTATTACAGCAGAAAAGAAGAGCAGGACCAAGTGGAAGGTAAGGAATGGAGTAATGTTAAACTTCCATTTTTTTAAAGTGCCTGATTAGCAGCAGAGTTAGAGATAGGAAGCTGATACATCTAGTTGCAGCTGAAGGGTGATCAAAACTTCAGTTACAAAATATCATTGATGGGTTTTGCGTGTGCAGGCTGAAACTGAACATTCCAAACTTCTGTGAATGGAAATTGAGATTTAGGAGAGATGTCTGAGCCAATATTGAACATGCTGGATGGGGATTAAAGGAAGGAACTGAAAAACAACAGTTGGAGAATGCACTTCGCGTACTAGAAACAGTCAGTGAGAGGCTAGGGTATGAGTAGGAATTAATTAGCCCATTACAGAGCTGTGCCGAGTGATCCTCTTTTTACAAACCATGATAGTACAACTCTGAATACCACTGCAGTGTGCTGTGGTGTTTGGTACCCCATGCTGGCTGGGGGTAGCATAGGATGAGGCCCCTCTTGTGGGTCTGGTTGTATCCTGAGTTCCATGTCCTTCGCTGGTTGTGAGATTGTGGACTAGTAATTTCTCTTTGGTGCCTCAATTTCCACATCTAATATCATAACACTTCAGGAATAATAACAAAATTTAGTTGGCTTTTTCTCTGCCATTTTTCCTCAGAAGGTATTTACTGTTTGCTGCTTAGTCTGGGTGTTTGAGGTGATTCTGCAAAATTTTCCTACAGTGACGTGAAATTCTGGCAGACCAAAACATAGTTATTTGAAGTGCTTAGAGCACTAATATGCAAAATTTGCATTTATGCTACAAAAAAAATGGGAATATTTTTCCTTACTTGTCCCTTTTTAAGTATGATGGGCTATTTGGGCATTTTTTTTTTTTGGCTGTTGACAAAAGTTTGCTTTACTGGTACCTTTGTTACAAGTTTGAAACAACTGAAATGCAGTTTCTGAGCTGCTGCTTCTGGTTAGATCTTTCTCTTTGCCTGCAGCGTTGCTACATATCACTGGGCCTATATGATTCATTCAGTAGGAGTGAATAAGAACGGTATGGAAATCTTCAGATTTAAAAGGGAAAGTGGTTTATTCTGCTTTTCTATTTTCACTGATGGCCCTGTGAAGAAGGCTTATCAAATGTTTTCAAGCCTGGTTTATTGTAATTATTCCAGTTTCCAGTTCTATTTAGAAATAGTGTTTATCTTTTTCTTGTTTTTTTATTAACCCTACAGTTTTAGAGTTACTCAGCACTCTAACAGTGAAATCTGTGAAATCTAGAACAGTGAATTTTGAGACTTTTTTTTTTTAATTTTAAGTTTTTCCAGGGAGAAGAGGAAGTTGATCGGGGGAAAGAGTAGCAAATTAGCATTATTCTCCATTTCTTAGTATTGTGAGATTGGCCATTGTTTTTCTGCCAGGAACCACAATCACGAACTTGAGCACCAGAGGGCTTGTGCATTCTCAGCTGCACTCAGATGACAGACAATATTTGATTTGTAGGTATTCTGGGTTACTGATTTCAAAACAGAAATTTCCCTAATCTGAAGGAAAGAAAAAGACTTTTCACAGAAATGAAATTTCTTGAATCATTTGACCAAAACTCCAATTTTCTGCAGTACTGTTTTATATGAAAATTTAACGTAAGGAATTAGCTCATCTTCTCACAATCTTTTGTCTTAAAACTGCTGGGCTATATGTTCAAATAACCTGAATTCTAAAAAGAAGATACAGGCAGTTAAGTCAATTTACCCTTTCTTTTACAACTGGTTCTTCAGTTTCCCTTTTTGTAACTCACAGCTCTCATATTTCCTCTTCCCTTCTGCTCAGAAATATTTAATAACTTGCCTGAGGGAAGGCTAAAGAGGGGAGGTTGCTGTGCTTGATGTCCAGTAGGATAATCATTTGAAGACATGTTACTGGAGCCAGTTTTTGGTGACAGGGTGTTGGTAACAGTGAGAGTAAGTTTAGGTACAATTTGGCAGCCTGCTGAGGAATGGAAACATTTCTGTAATCTGTATGTTGCAGATGTGATACTGGCAGGAAGTGGCACAATGAGGGGATTGCAGATGGCTGTTTTGCGAGAGTATAGGAATACTCTGCATTATGTGTCCTTAGCCAGGTTTGTTGCTTCTTGTACAATGATTCTACCTGCTGTTTTCTTTTTGGCTGCAGGAACTTCTAATAATGAATATTCCACAGTGGTGCGAATACCCAAGGCAACTGAGCTTGAATGGATTTTTTCCCTGAATGAAGAGGAGAATGAAATTGTACGCAGTGAATTTTATTATGAACAGGTGAGGTCTGGAGAAAGAGAGTCCAAAATAAGCAGTTCCCTGGAGAACTACCTCAATACCCATGTTTGTCTGTCTTTCCTCGAATTGTCAGGCTCCCAGCTCTTCCTTGTGTATTGCCATCCTTAGCCTGCACAGTGACAGCATAGTGTGTGGCCACCGACTGATAGAGCACTGCTGCAAGTTGTCCCAAGGGCTCACTAATCCTGAGGTGGATGCTGGTCTCCTTATGGACATCATGAAACAATTGCTCTTCAGTGCCAAAATGATGTTTGTAAAAGCTGGAAGGAGCCAGGATCTAGCTCTCTGTGACAGGTGATTTATCAGATGTTCACTAGGATGTATTGAGGTATTGTTGAGACCATTATCCTCTTTTATTGGGGAGTGGAGGGTGGGAGGGTTGTTTTGTGATTGTACTTGTGGACATTTTAAACAAGAAGAGACGTTTATAATGTAAGAATAACATAAGAGTTCAAATAGTAGAAATTCAAGTAATATTACTACATAATAATTACTGAGAACATTCTCAGAGTAGGGAGAAATAATTCACAAAGACTGGGGTAAATATTTTACTTCTGATATTGTGTATCTGCTTTTAATCTATATTTCAATATAGGATTTTAAACCTGCACTTCCTGAGAATGAGCATTTTACACTTTCTTCAAGTTTTGTCCTACAGAGCTTGAGGTGGCAGGTGTTAATATATACATTTCACATGTACTATTTTGATTTGGTAACATATAGCTGGTGTTTGCAATCAGCGTCTGCCAGTGTTTCACTGAATGTGGCAAAAAACCAATAAAAAATAGTCTGAATAGGATAGTATGATGGATAGAGAAACCTGGTATACTGGTGATTAGGAACCACGGTTCTAAGAGTTGTCTTTGACATAAAGTTCTTTAAGTGTATGATAATAGTGAAAGTCTATGTTTTTGTTTAACCTCTTTGTTTTCTTCTAGCTACATCAGCAAAGTGGATGTGTTGAATATTTTGGTTGCTGCTGCCTACCGTCCAATACCATCTTTGGATCAGATTCTTCTCCCTGCAGCAGTAACAAGATTAAGAAATCGTCTTCTAGAAGCAGAGTACTATCAACTAGCTATAGAGGTAATGACAATGGAGGGATGTCAGCGTTAATAATGCTTCTGTAGTGGCTTTTGTTTTTCTCCCTCCTGAGTTCAGATGGATGTGATGTGTGAAATGGCCAATATTTGAACAGTTACAAACTGGGATTAAGTTTTTAAACAAGGAAGAGATAATTTTCTAAACACTGGAAAAAAAATTTGTGAGAAGGAAAAGTCCTTCTGTTGTGGAGTGGGCTGTTGAAGGGAAGGGTAGGGGCCTTGTTTCCCAGTACAATTAAAATTGGAATGGACTAACTGCAAAAAAGTCATTAAATGGAGGAATCTTGCATCCAGTAGAAGTGCTGAGACATCCTTTGTGGCAGGACTTTATCTGAAGCTTATATGTTTGATTTCATTTTTCTGTAATCCCACAGCAGACATTAGTAGGGCACCTTTCCCAAGCGTTTACTTGGAAACCAGCAATAGTGGCAAATCTATCTATCAGAGCTCATCTGGTGTAGTTTGTCATCTTCTGTCTTCTTCCTGCTCCCAGGATTTTGTAAGCCTCTGTTTTATGGCATCGCAGTTTGTTAAGAACAGGATTATGATACTACAAACAGGATTAGGATTTT